>NC_060197.1:29000693-29241973 GCF_021184085.1 Oncorhynchus gorbuscha
AGGTGTATATAGAGAGATGTATATAGAGAGGTGTATATAGGGAGGTGTATATAGGGAGGTGTGTATAGAGAGGGGTGAATAGAGAGTTGCGTATAGAGAGGGGTGTATAGAGAGGGGTGAATAGAGAGTTGCGTATAGAGAGGTGCGTATAGAGAGGAGTGTATAGAGAGGGGTGAATAGAGAGGGGTGTATATAGAGAGGGGTGAATAGAGAGGGGTGAATAGAGAGTTGCGTATAGAGAGGGGTGTATAGAGAGGGGTGTATAGAGAGGGGTGAATAGAGAGTTGCGTATAGAGAGGGGTGAATAGAGAGTTGCGTATAGAGAGGTGCGTATAGAGAGGGGTGAATAGAGAGGTGCGTATAGAGAGGAGTGTATAGAGAGGGGTGAATAGAGAGGGGTGTATATAGAGAGTGGTGAATAGAGAGAGGGGTGAATAGAGAGTTGCGTATAGAGAGGGGTGTATAGAGAGGGGTGAATAGAGAGTTGCGTATAGAGAGGGGTGAATAGAGAGTTGCGTATAGAGAGGGGTGTATAGAGAGGGGTGAATAGAGAGTTGCGTATAGAGAGGGGTGTATAGAGAGGTGCGTATAGAGAGGGGTGTATAGAGAGGGGTGAATAGAGAGTTGCGTATAGAGAGGGGTGAATAGAGAGTTGCGTATAGAGAGGGGTGAATAGAGAGGTGCGTATAGAGAGGAGTGTATAGAGAGGGGTGAATAGAGAGGGGTGTATATAGAGAGGGGTGAATAGAGAGGGGTGAATAGAGAGTTGCGTATAGAGAGGGGTGTATAGAGAGGGGTGAATAGAGAGTTGCGTATAGAGAGGGGTGAATAGAGAGTTGCGTATAGAGAGGTGCGTATAGAGAGGGGTGAATAGAGAGGTGCGTATAGAGAGGAGTGTATAGAGAGGGGTGAATAGAGAGGGGTGTATATAGAGAGGTGGGGTGAATAGAGAGGGGTGAATAGAGAGTTGCGTGCGTATAGAGAGGGGTGTATAGAGAGGGGTGAATAGAGAGTTGCGTATAGAGAGGGGTGAATAGAGAGTTGCGTATAGAGAGGTGCGTATAGAGAGGGGTGAATAGAGAGTTGCGTATAGAGAGGGGTGAATAGAGAGTTGCGTATAGAGAGGGGTGAATAGAGAGGTGCGTATAGAGAGGAGTGTATAGAGAGGGGTGAATAGAGAGGGGTGTATATAGAGAGGGGTGAATAGAGAGGGGTGAATAGAGAGTTGCGTATAGAGAGGTGGGGTGTATAGAGAGAGGGGTGAATAGAGAGTTGCGTATAGAGAGGGGTGAATAGAGAGTTGCGTATAGAGAGGTGCGTATAGAGAGGGGTGAATAGAGAGGTGCGTATAGAGAGGAGCGTATAGAGAGGGGTGAATAGAGAGGGGTGTATATAGAGAGGGGTGAATAGAGAGAGGGGTGAATAGAGAGTTGCGTATAGAGAGGGGTGAATAGAGAGGGGTGAATAGAGAGGTGCGTATAGAGAGGTGCGTATAGAGAGGAGCGTATAGAGAGGAGCGTATAGAGAGGTGCGTATAGAGAGGTGCGAATAGAGAGGGGCGAATAGAGAGGGGTGAATAGAGAGGTGCGTATAGAGAGGGGTGTATAGAGAGGGGTGTATAGAGAGGGGTGAATAGAGAGGTGCGTATAGAGAGGAGTGTATAGAGAGGGGTGAATAGAGAGGGGTGCATATAGAGAGGTGCATATAGAGAGGTGTATAGAGGGGTGCGTATAGAGAGGTGTATAGAGAGGGGTGAATAGAGAGGTGTGTATAGAGAGGGGTGAATAGAGAGGGGTGCATATAGAGAGGTGCATATAGAGAGGTGTATAGAGGGGTGCGTATAGAGAGGTGTATAGAGGGGTGGTGAATAGAGAGGGGTGAATAGAGAGGTGTATAGAGAGGGGTGTATAGAGAGGGGTGTATAGAGAGGGGTGCATATAGAGAGGTGTATATAAAGAGGTGCATATAGAGAGGTGTATAGAGAGAGGTGAATAGAGTGAGATGTATAGAGAGAGGTGTATATTGAGAGGTGCATAGAGAGGTGCGTATAGAGAGGGGTGTATAGAGAGGGGTGTATAGAGAGGGGTGTATAGAGAGGGGTGTATAGAGAGGGGTGTATAGAGAGGGGTGTATAGAGAGGGGTGTATAGAGAGGGGTGTATAGAGAGGTGTGTATAGAGAGGGGTGAATAGAGTTGCATATAGAGAGGTACGTATAGAGAGGTGCGTATAGAGAGGTGCATATAGAGAGGTGTATATAGAGAGAGGTGTATATGGGGAGGTGTATAGAGAGAGGTGTATAGAGAGGTGTATAGAGAGGTGTATATAGGGAGGTGCATATAAAGAGGTGCATATAGAGAGGTGTATAGAGAGAGGTGAATAGAGTGAGATGTATAGAGAGAGGTGTATATTGAGAGGTGCATAGAGAGAAGTGCATAGAGAGAGGTGCATAGAGAAAGAGGCATAGAGAGAGGTGCATAGAGAGAGGTGTATAGAGAGGTGTTTAAAGAGCGGTGTATAGAAAGGTGTATATAGAGAGGTATAGAGAGAGGTGTATATATAGAGAGGTGTATATATAGAGAGGTGTATAGAGATAGGTGTATATATAGAGAGGTGTATATATAGAGAGCTGTATATATAGAGAGGTGTATATATAGAGAGGTGTATATATAGAGAGGTGTATATATAGAGGTGTATATATAGAGGTGTATATATAGAGGTGTATATATAGAGGTGTATAGGTGTATAGAGAGGTGTATAGAGAGGTGTATATAGAGAGGTGTATAGAGAGGTGTATAGAGAGGTGTATCTATAGAGGTGTATATATAGATAGAGGTGTATATATAGATAGAGGTGTATATATAGAGAGGTGTATATAGAGAGGTGTATATAGAGAGGTGTATAGAGAGAGGTGTATAGAGAGAGGTGTATAGAGAGGGAGTGAGAGATATTTGTAAGAAAGGGGAGTATATGAGAGAGCTGTGTATAGATAGAGGTGTTAGATGGAGGGATGGAGGGAATGCTGTGGGGAAGGTTGACAATGACAATTACAGTTACTGGAACCAGACAGCAAGGCTATAATGAGAAAAAAGACACTCCACCTTTCTCTTTCTCTCCCTCTCTCCACTTTCCCTGTCTCCCCCCTCTCTCCACTTTCCATCTCTCCCAACTCTCTCCACCTTTCTCTCCCTCTCTCCACTTTCCCTGTCTCCCCCCCTCTCTCCACTTTCCATCTCTCCCAACTCTCTCCACCTTTCTCTCCCTCTCTCCACTTTCTCTGTCTCCCCCTCTCTCCACTTTCCATCTCTCCCCCTCTTTCTCTCCCAACTCTCTCCACCTTTCCCTTTCTCTCTACTTTCCACCCCCCCTTCTCTCCATCTCCCGCCTACTCCTTTCCAGTCACTCCTGCTCTCCCTCTTCTGCCCATGAATGTGTTTAATCAGTACATCAATCTTGGAGCAGACGGGAGAAGAATCCGAATAAATCCAATATGCAATATACAAGATAATTCATTTGGTAAAAACCTAGTGTGGGCGTTGACAAGATACTTGTCAAGCGCGTTCAATCACCATCCACCTGCCCCCGTCTCCGACTCTTTCTCCCCCCCCCCTCTCTCCATCCATTAACAGTCAGATTGTTCCGGTCGGTGTTCCCAGACTGCCAGTCAGATGAGATTAACTCTGCTGACTACTCCCAGGGATTGGAGCAGATTACCAGTTAGCCACCAGGAGAAGAAGAAACCACCCACACAGACACGGCCACACACGGCCGTGCACATACACACATTCACATTTGGGTCATTTAGCATGTGCACGCACGCACTAGCACACACACACAATGATGGACAGGGGGAGGAGCAAGAGAGGTGGGGCACCAGTTAGGAGAGGTGGGGCACCAGTTAGGAGAGGTGGGGCACCAGTTAGGAGAGGTGGGGCACCAGTTAGGAGAGGTGGGGCACCAGTTAGGAGAGGTGGGGCGTGGTTACAGAGTGCACTGGCAGAAGAGGGAGATGACTGGTCAGAGGAAAGGAGGGATAGACAGAAGGGTAGATGAAGGGTAGATGAAGGGTCCTCTTAATTGAGCAGGATGGAAAAGGTGTGTGTGTGCGTAGGTGTGTGTGTGCGTGTGCGTGTGCGTGTGCGTGTGTTTCACTATCCTCGTGGGGACTGGAAATCCCCAAAAGTCTCCACAAGGATAGTAAAACAAGGAACATTTCCCAGGTCCCCATGAGGACAAAGGCTATTTTAGGTTTAGGGGTTAGAATTATGGTTAGGTTAAGGGTTAGGAGTTAAGGAAAACAGGATTGTGAATGGAAATCAATTATAGGTCCCCACAGGGACAGTTAAACGTACGTACGTACGTATTGATGTATGTATGTATGTATGTATGTATGTATGTATGTATGTATGTATGTATGTATGTATGTATGTATGTATGTATGTATGTATGTATGTATGTATGTATGTATGTATGTATGTATGTATGTATGTATGTATGTATGTATGTATGTATGTATGTATGTATGTATGTATGTATATCTCTGGATGCTACAGGGACAAGTCTTAGCTGCTCTCTCTCAGTGTGACAATGTCTGACACCTGTCACTGGCGCCATGGCAGCGCTCACTGGGGGACAGGATGAGCCAAACACACACACTATAACCCTCCTCCAGGAAGCAGAGATCACACAGGTGGGACGGAGAGATAGAGAGAGAGCAGGGTTTAGAGACACGAAAGAGGAAACAGGACTTACAGAGGGCTAAAAAGGAAGGAAGAGGAATGGGGGGGGGGGGTACAACTGAGCTTTCCGGAGACTGAGGAGCAAAAGACAAGAAAGGACACATTTAAGAAAAGTCTGGACTTTGATGGAGAACGGAGGGAAGGTGGAAAGAAGATGGAGAGAGAATGTAGGAAAGTAAGAGAGGGGGAAGGAAGAGTTAAGTGGGTAAAGAATCAGAGCTAGAGAAACATATGAGAGAGGAGACGGAGATATAAAGTGTGGATGAGAGAGAAACAAACAGAGAAAGAGAAACGACAGGAAAGAGAGATATGGAGAGAGAAAAAAGAGAAAGATATATAGAGAAAGAGGGAATAGAGATATAGAGAGAAAGAGGGAATAGAGATATAGAGAGAAAGAGGGAATAGAGATATAGAGAGAAAGAGGGAATAGAGATATATAGAGAAAGAGGGAATAGAGATATATAGAGAAAGAGGGAATAGAGATATAGAGAGAAAGAGGGAATAGAGATATAGAGAGAAAGAGGAATAGAGATATAGAGAAAGAGGAATAGAGATATAGAGAGAAAGAGGGAATAGAGATATAGAGAGAAAGAGGGAATAGAGATATAGAGAGAAAGAGGGAATAGAGATATAGAGAGAAAGAGGGAATAGAGATATAGAGAGAAAGAGGGAATAGAGATATAGAGAGAAAGAGGGAATAGAGATATAGAGAGAAAGAGGGAATAGAGATATAGAGAGAAAGAGGGAATAGAGATATAGAGAGAAAGAGGGAATAGAGATATAGAGAGAAAGAGGGAATAGAGATATATAGAGAAAGAGGAAATAGAGATATAGAGAGAAAGAGGGAATAGAGATATAGAGAGAAAGAGGGAATAGAGATATAGAGAGAAAGAGGGAATAGAGATATAGAGAGAAAGAGGGAATAGAGATATATAGAGAAAGAGGGAATAGAGATATAGAGAGAAAGAGGGAATAGAGATATAGAGAGAAAGAGGGAATAGAGATATAGAGAGAGAGAAAAGAGGGAATAGAGATATATAGAGAAAGAGGGAATAGAGATATAGAGAGAAAGAGGGAATAGAGATATATAGAGAAAGAGGGAATAGAGATATAGAGAGAAAGAGGGAATAGAGATATAGAGAGAAAGAGGGAATAGAGATATAGAGAGAAAGAGGGAATAGAGATATAGAGAGAAAGAGGGAATAGAGATATAGAGAGAAAGAGGAATAGAGATATAGAGAGAAAGAGGAAATAGAGATATAGAGAGAAAGAGGGAATAGAGATATAGAGAGAAAGAGGGAATAGAGATATATAGAGAAAGAGGGAATAGAGATATAGAGAGAAAGAGGGAATAGAGATATATAGAGAAAGAGGGAATAGAGATATATAGAGAAAGAGGGAATAGAGATATATAGAGAAAGAGGGAATAGAGATATATAGAGAAAGAGGGAATAGAGATATATAGAGAAAGAGGGAATAGAGATATAGAGAGAAAGAGGGAATAGAGATATAGAGAGAAAGAGGGAATAGAGATATATAGAGAAAGAGGGAATAGAGATATATAGAGAAAGAGGGAATAGAGATATAGAGAGAAAGAGGGAATAGAGATATATAGAGAAAGAGGGAATAGAGATATATAGAGAAAGAGGGAATAGAGATATATAGAGAAAGAGGGAATAGAGATATAGAGAGAAAGAGGGAATAGAGATATAGAGAGAAAGAGGGAATAGAGATATAGAGAGAAAGAGGGAATAGAGATATATAGAGAAAGAGGGAATAGAGATATAGAGAGAAAGAGGGAATAGAGATATAGAGAGAAAGAGGGAATAGAGATATATAGAGAAAGAGGGAATAGAGATATATAGAGAAAGAGGGAATAGAGATATATAGAGAAAGAGGGAATAGAGATATATAGAGAAAGAGGGAATAGAGATATATAGAGAAAGAGGGAATAGAGATATATAGAGAAAGAGGGAATAGAGATATAGAGAGAAAGAGGGAATAGAGATATAGAGAGAAAGAGGGAATAGAGATATAGAGAGAAAGAGGGAATAGAGATATAGAGAGAAAGAGGGAATAGAGATATAGAGAGAAAGAGGGAATAGAGATATAGAGAGAAAGAGGGAATAGAGATATAGAGAGAAAGAGGAAATAGAGATATAGAGAGAAAGAGGAAAGAGCGGGATGAAAGAAAGAAAGAAAGACAGAAGAAAGAAAGAAAGAAGACGGGGAAGAGAGGAAAGAGAGAGGTAGAGAGAGTGAGGAGAGCGAGAGAGAGAGGAACATAGAAGTTGAAGAGAAAAAAAGGAAAGAGAGGAGGTCAGACTAGGTCAAGTGGTACAGGCTATTTTCTGCTTTCTAAACACTCTTCCACACTCCAGAGAAAATGTTCTTGGTCTTGTTTTTCTTGTTTTGCTAATAATGCTGAATATGCCATGGGTAAATCTGGGCAGAAAGCAGGGAGGCAAGGACGCATGACAGCAGTATTTCATTAGGATCCCCATTTTCCCCTTCTGATGGGAGAGATTATACCTAAAAAAAGAACACAGCACTCAGACTGTGGAAAAATAAAAAAAAAGAGAAACAATTGTTTGCATTGTCAGTACCGTGACCCTGCAGTGTCAGTACCGTGACCCTGCAGTGTCAGTACCGTGACCCTGCAGTGTCAGTACCGTGACCCTGCAGTGTCAGTACCGTGACCCTGCAGTGTCAGTACCGTGACCCTGCAGTGTCAGTACCGTGACCCTGCAGTGTCAGTACCGTGACCCTGCTTTGTCAGTACCGTGACCCTGCTTTGTCAGTACCGTGACCCTGCAGTGTCAGTACCGTGACCCTGCAGTGTCAGTACCGTGACCCTGCAGTGTCAGTACCGTGACCCTGCAGTGTCAGTACCGTGACCCTGCAGTGTCAGTACCGTGACCCTGCAGTGTCAGTACCGTGACCCTGCAGTGTCAGTACCGTGACCCTGCAGTGTCAGTACCGTGACCCTGCAGTGTCAGTACCGTGACCCTGCAGTGTCAGTACTGTGACCCTGCAGTGTCAGTACCGTGACCCTGCAGTGTCAGTACCGTGACCCTGCTTTGTCAGTACCTTGACCCTGCAGTGTCAACTGTAAATGCAGTGGACTCTGTCCCATGAATGACGAGCGATTGAATTGTGAGGGATTTCATGTGAATATAAATGAAAGATTTGTATCAACGAGATAAAGTTGGAATCCAATTGAATTACTGCACATATTTACAGTACTGCAGTTGTCAGTGCCTTTATCAGGGAGTTGCATCTAGTTCAGATCCAATTAGATTACATTTGGAATTCTGAGTCACAGAGTACGAGAGTCAAGATAAGCACACAACTCTAGATCTCTGAACGCATGTGTACTGTTGGGCTGTGTATACGCACGGACGCACAAACCAGCACCGACATTACAGACCACACATCTAGAGGGGTTTCAGTGTACAATCAATAACTGTAAGATCCATATACATGCATCACACACACACACACACACAAACACACACAATCCCACACGCACAGTAGCACACACATCCATCAAGTGAACGTTCTCAAAAAGCTTCAGAGATGGAGAGGGGGAGGCTGCACGGTTGAAGAAGTACAGGAGGGGGGGTCTTTTGTCCTCCTTCGCCCCTCCGACGAGCATTCTTCTGGCCCTCCTTTCTTTGCGGAGAAGGGAACGAACGAAAGAGAAAAAAAAGAAACCACTCCATCTGTTTTTTTTCTTCTCTCCCACGCGCCCCCCTACACTACAGCTGGGCTCCAGTGGAGGGAGAGAGGGGCAGAGAGGGAGCAAAAGACAGTGTGAGGTGGGGTAGAGAGAGAGAGAGAGAGAAGGGGAGGAAAGAGAGGAGAAGGCAGGGAGGTAAAGACGGTATGAGTGTGGATTTTGTGTGTGTGTGTGTGTGTGTGTGTGTGTGTGTGTGTGTGTGTGTGTGTGTGTGTGTGTGTGTGTGTGTGTGTGTGTGTGTGTGTGTGTGTGTGTGTGTGTGTGTGTGTGTGTGTGTGTGTGTGTGTGTGTGTGTGTGTGTGTGTGTGTGTGTGTGTGTGTGTGTGTGGTGTGTGTGTGGTGTGTGTGTGTGTGTGTCTTCCCATAGCCCGAGAGGAAGGACAGGTTATGGTCTCTCTCATTCACAGGAAGTCCTAAATTGCTTTTGACACCATTTTGATAGGCAATAATGACTATTCATCCTGCCTTTTGAATTGTTTACCAGAGGGTGGGGGAAAAGAGAGAGAGATTGGCACAAAACCAGTTAACACTAGAAGTGCCCGGCCTATAAGTACCCGTCAGACAGCGTTGCCGGGCATCCCCTTTAGCAAGCGCATCGGATGCATATCAACCCGCCTTGTGCGGCAAACATAAGCACCAACGCTTGATAAATAGTGCATAAACTACTATAAAGGATTCATTGCATTAAGGTAATATTTGTGGAAATATATCAAGTCCTAGAATAAACGTAAGCCTAATAGCCTATTTTCCTTTCCCTTACAGTAAAAACACAACAGTCAAATCCATTTGATCAACTTGATTTGTTGATCCGATTAATAATAGTTATAGTAATTCATAAAGTCCAGTTACAGCTTCTCTTGACAAAGTACAAACTAAAAAGATCATATAACCAGCCAGGTACACATGTGGAATTATTTTCTATATTCCTTAACAAAAGCACCAGCGCATGAACAATTGTAAAGGAGGAATCGCATAAATAAATATTTGTGGAAATATATTCATGACAAGATAGAAAAACAGCAATTTGTTGATTGTATTGGACACTGTATTGTGGCCTTTACGCATTTATCAATATCGTCTTCTCTTTGCTTGTGGTCCACAGTCGGCACACAGCTTCGGGGGCTTTGTGTGAGTAAGCCCCACAAACAAATCGGTTGCACTGCACATAGTTTTCATGGGCCTTGTTTCGTGTGCACCTGACACAGGTGTGGCATACCCTTGTCTACAGGCTTGTCTACAGGCTTGTCTACAGGCTTGTCTACAGGCTTGTCTACAGGCTTGTCTACAGGCTTGTCTACAGGCTTGTCTACAGGCTTGTCTACAGGCTTGTCTACAGGCTTGTCTACAGGCTTGTCTACAGGCTAACTCTGTGTGCGAAAGTCGTAGTCAACGGGCCGGCTGTGCAGGCTTACTGGCATCGCTCATTTAGTTGGACAGAGACAAATATATATTTTGCATTATTCTAAAGGACTACTGCAACATGTAACATGTTTTCCTTTCCCTTACAACACATTTGATTTAGTAATAGAGTTAAAGTAAACAAAACAGTCCCATAACAGCTCATTTCTACCAAGTAAAATGTACGAGAGAATGGTATCAACCCCCAAGGCGGGCGGTCAAATGATTTGCTACTGAAAATAGCCATAACAAACTCATCATCACACTGTTGTCTTTCTAAATTAAATCAACCTCTTCACCCACCTTATCATTCCGTTAGGCCTAATTTAAATTCAATTGTGAAGTAAGGTGCACAATTATCACCCATTCATTAACTTGTCATTCATTCAGTGAGGAGCGAGAGGCATTTGACAAACTCAAACGTCAGTGGCCGTTGGCGGTTCTAGTGTTAAAGCGCCCACAAAGCGCAAGAGGGAAAGAGAGAGAAGACAAAAGAACGGAGCGATTAAAACTGTGCCGGATTCTAACTCGGCGTAACGTGATAGAGGGGAGGATATGGAAAGATGGACATTGCCACTGGCCCGGTGTGGTGGAGGAAGGGAAGAGAGAAAGAAGAAGGAGAGGGGGGGGTTAGTAAGGAGAGGTGGACTCATTTTGAAGACGGGGTTGGGGGGGGGGTAAGAATGTGTGTGTTAGTGAGACAAAGTATGTAAGCAAGCGTGTGTTTGAGGCCTTTCAGTAAGGCACTGGGAGGGGAGCTCTTTTGTTCATGGGGAGGAGAGGGGGAAGAAAGGAGAGAGGGAGAGGTAGAAAAAAGTAATGAGCGATATGCTACTGAAGGAGAGGGAGTGCGCCTCGAAGGAAATTTAACTCCTCCAGTTGGTCTTCGGGCCAGCACTGGGAGAAATAAAAAAACGTGTGTGTGTGTGTGTGTCTGCACGTGAGTACTTACCAAAAGACAGGCGGACAAAGAATGTTTGGGGAAAATGGCAAAAAAAATGAAACCTGCACGTTCCATACCTCAAGGCATGAATACTAAGATGTGGATGTGTTTGTGCGTGCCTGCGTGCGTGCATCAGAGTGTGTCTGCATGTGTGTGTGTGTGTGTGTGTGTGTGTGTGTGTGTGTGTGTGTGTGTGTGTGTGTGTGTGTGTGTGTGTGTGTGTGTGTGTGTGTGTGTGTGTGTGTGTGTGTGTGTGTGTGTGTGTGTGTGTGTGTGTGTGTGTGTGTGTGTGTGTGTGTGTGTGTACGCACGCAGCCAGAGTATCAGATTTAATCCTGTTGTTGGCATGACCTTTATACAAGACAGATCTTGTTATGGAGTTGTTGTGGACAACAAAAAACGTGTTCACTGTCTGTGTTTCTCTCCCATTCGGACATGGTACACAGAAACCTTACATCCTGGTTACTGGAGGTACGGAGCAGAGTCGAGAACCATTTACAATTTTGTCATTTACCAGAAGCTCCAGAGCGACTTACAGTAGTGTGTAACTCTGTGTCGTTGTATCTGTCGAACTGCTTTGCTTTATCTTGGCCAGGTCACAATTGTAAATGAGAACTTGTTCTCAACTTGCCCCTACCTAGTTAAATAAAGCTGAAATAAATAAATAAAAGTGAGTACGTCATTTTTAAAACTTTACCCTGCACTGGTACCAAGTGGGAATCGAACCCACAACACTGCCATTGCAAGTGCCATGATCTACCAACTGAGCCACACAGGACCACTGTCCTTTGGTCATTCCATCCCCCTTTCACTCCTAACCTCTCTAGGGCTGCAACTATCCATTATCTTCTTAGCCGACTAACAGGTCTCAGCTAACAACAGCAGCATGTGCATGGGTTTCTTCTTTTAGCCTCGTTCCCTACAATAACTTGTATCCAGGGTCGTATTCATTAGTGCACACCGAATCAAAACATTTGCAATGGGAAACAAAAACAAGAGTTACTTGTTGGACAGGTAGTCCCTCCCTGTTTCAGTCCAATTGATGTCTAATGAACACAACCCTAAACGAGAGCTGAGTGGAGCTTGTGTAGTCTGAGCTTTGAGAAATAGGCTAGCTATAAACTAGACAAGCTCACGGTTTCCCTTCAGCCTGCTTTAAAAAGGTGGGATAACGAACTGGCCAAATGGACGGACAGGAACTGAATCCATACAGGCTTGTTCCTACGCCTGCCAGTTGGCTCTAGCAACATACACACCGAGTACAATGAAGTAGTATTAAGTATGCATGAAGTATCAGAGAATAAGTCACGTGAAGGTTATGAAGAAGTGGTCGTTTGAAGGATTAAAAATGTCATAGTAATATTACTGCGTTAAAAAAAATTAAGAAGAAGAGTGGGATAAAAAGGTGAAATGAAATAAAAAATAAAGAAGAAGAGTGGGATAAAAATGTTAAACGAAATAAAAATAAAGAAGAAGAGTGGGATAAAAAGGTGAAACGAAATAAAAATAAAGAAGAAGAGTGGGATAAAAAGGTGAAATGAAATAAAAAATAAAGAAGAAGAGTGGGATAAAAATGTTAAACGAAATAAAAATAAAGAAGAAGAGTGGGATAAAAAGTTGAAATGAAATAAAAATAAAGAAGTGGGATAAAAAGTTGAAATGAAATAAAAATAAAGAAGTGGGATAAAAAGTTGAAATGAAATAAAAATAAAGAAGAAGAGTGGGATAAAAAGTTGAAATGAAATAAAAATAAAGAAGAGTGGGATAAAAAGTTTAAATGAAATAAAAATAAAGAAGTGGGATAAAAAGTTGAAATGAAATAAAAATAAAGAAGAAGAGTGGGATAAAAAGTTGAAATGAAATAAAAATAAAGAAGAAGAGTGGGATAAAAGGGTGAAACGAAATAAAAATAAAGAAGAGTGGGATAAAAAGTTGAAATTAAATAAAAATAAAGAAGAAGAGTGGGATAAAAGGGTTAAATTAAATAAAAAATAAAGAAGAAGAGTGGGATAAAAAGGTTAAATTAAATAAAAAGTGGGAAGAAGAAGGTTGGAGTACTGTGACTGTCATGTTTGTCATTCATTGTCATGTCTTGTCCCTGTGCTCCCCATGCTATTCGTTTCCCTCTGCTGGTCTTGTTTGGTTCTATCCTTCTCTCTCCCCCTCCCTCTCTCACTCTCTCGCTCTCTCTTCTCTCTGTCGTTCCGTTCCTGCTCCCAGCTGTTCCTATTCCCCTAATCATCATTTAGTCTTTCCACACCTGTTCCCGATCCTTTCCCCTGATTAGACTCCCTATTTATTCCTTTGTGATCCGTTCCTGTTCCATCGGTTCCTTGTTTTGTATTCCATGCTGTAATTGCGTTTCGCCCTGTCCTGTCGTGTTTTTTGCCGTGATTGTGTATCACCCTGTCCTGTCGTGTTTTGTGCCTTCTTCAGACGCTGCGTGTGAGCAGGTGTCTCAGTTGACTAACGGCCTGCGCCTACCCGGCGACCTGCAGTCTGTGGCCGCTTCTCCAGTTGTTTTCCCCTCTACTATCTAGAGGATTTCAGTTATTCGGTTTTGAGCATTAATAAACTCTGTTTCTGTTAAGTCGCGTTTGGGTCCTCCTTCACCTGCATAACAGTGACAATGTAGTATCATAGCATCTTCCTATACACTCCACGTGTCATAGCCAACTCCTCTATCGGTGTCATGGGTGGGAGTAAAAGAGGAATGCTGGGAGGGGAGCCTAATTATAGGAGTCTGGGTAGTATCAGGGTTGATTGGGGTTATTAAGAGGGTAATAAAGAGACACAGGGTTAGCATAGTCCATTTCTGCTGCTGAGGAATGTGTCTGCAGCAGTGTTAATGGCTCACAGGAAGAAGCTCTCAGGGTGATGATCTACTGGCCATCACTCACTATCTGGGTCACGTCACATCAGACCACAGCCCTGTCACGACTCTACTCTCTCTCCCTCTCCTCTGCTCCTACTTTCTCTCATCCCTCCCTCCTCTCATTCACCCCCAAGTGCCTCCCTCCCCGGTCTTTGTTCCTCCTTCCCTTTCGCTTGTTCTTCCTCTCTTCCTCCCTCCCTTTCTCTCTCTTCCTTCATTCCTCCCGCCCTCGCTCTCCTTCCCCCACTCTCTGTCAGCGTCAGACCTCCAGTCAGCGCATCTCTCTCTCCCCCTCCCTCCCTCCA
Source organism: Oncorhynchus gorbuscha (assembly GCF_021184085.1). Taxonomy (NCBI): domain Eukaryota; kingdom Metazoa; phylum Chordata; class Actinopteri; order Salmoniformes; family Salmonidae; genus Oncorhynchus; species Oncorhynchus gorbuscha. Next base: position 29,014,694 of record NC_060197.1, read on the forward strand.
AGAGTCAGCCAGGACTATGACATTTACTGTGTTTGTGACACGATTCTGCTGGCTCGGTCAGGATAAACATTCCCATCCCTCTCTCTGAGACACACACCTGTTTGTTTTACTATCCTTGTGGGGATGAAACAATTGATTCCCATTCAAAATCCTATTTTCCCTAACCTAATCCTGAACCCCAAACACTACTACCTCTTAAACCTAATTCCAATTCTAATTCTAACCCCTGAAGCTAAAAAAGCCCCCACTCGTCTGAATTTTCCTCACTTTACTATCCTTGTGAGGACTTCAGGATTTCCACAAGGCAGTGGAGGCTGCTGAGGGGAGGACGGCTCACAATAATGGCTGGAACGGAGAAACTGGAATGACATCAAACAAATGGAGGTAAGGGGAGGAGGTAGGAGGATTGTCCTGTGTGGTCGATCCCAGCCGCGGGGAGACATTTCATTAACTTAAGAGACAACCGGAGGGGCCATGTGCTGAGAGCTGATCCTAGATCAGAGGAGACCTGGGGGATTTGGGGGCGCCACCCCTCTCTCCCCTCACCCTCAACCTCCCTCCCTCCCCAGGCCACTGCTGATTAGCTCTGTTTAACCAGTGGATCAGTGGAATGAGGACCACAGATCTCAGTGGGCTGTTCGTGGGCCCTATAGCTTTAGAGAGGCCACTCTGACAGCCCGTTCCTAACATCTGGTGTTACAGGTGAGGCTCTTCTCATATTGTGACATTTGCTCAGTTTAAATACCCCGGGACTGAAACATATACAACTTGTGGGCCTAAAGGACTCGAACAAGATCCGACTTCCTTTCATTCCTCAAACCTCATGTGGTTTCTGTGTGTCTGGGCTTCTGACATGCTGTCTGAGGATGGAGTGTGTTGGACTTTACACACAACACCGTGACGATATTATATGAAGCCCACACATGCAGCATAGTGGTAGGTAGGGCAGGTCACCTCTTCTGAAGATTCTGTGTAATTTAGTGTGTGTGTGTGTGTGTGTGTGTGTGTGTGTGTGTGTGTGTGTGTGTGTGTGTGTGTGTGTGTGTGTGTGTGTGTGTGTGTGTGTGTGTGTGTGTGTGTGTGTGTGTGTGTGTGTGTGTGTGTGTGTGTGTGTGTGTGTGTGTGTGTGTGTGTGTGTGTGTGTGTGTGTGCGCGCAAGAGAGTTCATGTCCGTGTGCGTCTGTCTATGCATGCATAGGTGAGTGTGTGTGCATCCGTGTGTGACCGTATGCTTGACCTCACACCCCTGGGAACAGAGACAGAAACAACTCCCACCACTGCCCTCACTGCTAGGCTTGGGCAGTATACCGTATATACTGTATACTGGGGTATTTGGAAAAAGCCACGGGATGGTTTTTCCAGCACCGTCAATACCGTTGAAACAATTTCTTTGTTTGTTAATAAAAAGTTTGTTAATACATTTTAATATTTGTAGCTACTTGAAGTAAACACCCACAGTCAACTTGTGCAATGTGTTAGGAGATAAAGAACATTGCGTTCTTCATTTCACCCGTCACATTATTATAAAGCTTACGGTATTCCCCAGTAACGTGGTGTTTGTTTACAAGCACACAACTACGAGAGACTAATATTTGTTTTGTGTATGTGGCAAACTGCAGAGATGGGACCAAGTCACAATTTTGCAAGTTCTAAACAAGTCTCAAGTCTTAGCCTTCGAGTCTCGAGACTAGTTTCAAGTAAGAATGGGCAAGTCTCAAGTCTTAGCCTTCGAGTCTCGAGACTAGTTTCAAGTAAGAATGGGCAAGTCTCAAGTCTTAGCCTTCGAGGCTCGAGACTAGTCCCAAGTAAGAATGGGCAAGTCTCAAGTCTTAGCCTTCGAGCCCCGAGACTAGTCCCAAGTAAGAATGGGCAAGTCTCAAGTAAAGTCCTAAGTTCCACAGCTCAGGTCAAGTCAAGCCACAAGTCCCTCATTTGGGGTTTTGAGTTCTCAAGTCAATGGTTAAGTGTTTTATGCCAATTCCATCGCAATGCATCAGTGAATTTGGAGCCATGCGTTTTACAAACTGAATCCCTGTTTCCCCCCACTACCACATAGTCTTTGAAACCGAATGCCAGGATTTTTGGGACTGATGATGCCCTGATGCTGAGGTGACACCCCAGGTCCCAGCGTAATGGGGCAAATTGTTTTCCCTGGGGCCCAGAGCTTTCCTAATCTGGTAACCTAACCAGGTATAAATCAGGACCCTATAGGGTGTGACAGTTATTATTTGGTTGAAAAATAATTTTATATGGGCAATGATGGGAGTGAGACCAGATTTACATGAGTCATTTAGCAGACGCTGTTATCCTGATTGTCTTAAAGGAGCAATTACGGTTGAGTGTCTTGCTCAAGGGCACACTGACAGATTTTTCACCTATTCGGCTCAGGGATTAAAACCATCAACCTTTCGGTTACTGGCCAAACGCTCTTAACCACTAGGCTACCTGCCGCCAAGGTATACACATACATATATACAGTGCCTTGCGAAAGTATTCGGCCCCCTTGAACTTTGCGACCTTTTGCCACATTTCAGGCTTCAAACATAAAGATATACAACTGTATTTTTTTTGTGAAGAATCAACAACAAGTGGGACACAATCATGAAGTGGAACGACATTTATTGGATATCTCAAACTTTTTTAACAAATCAAAAACTGAAAAATTGGGCGTGCAAAATTATTCAGCCCCCTTAAGTTAATACTTTGTAGCGCCACCTTTTGCTGTGATTACAGCTGTAAGTCGCTTGGGGTATGTCTCTATCAGTTTTGCACATCGAGAGACTGAAATTTTTTCCCATTCCTCCTTGCAAAACAGCTCGAGCTCAGTGAGGTTGGATGGAGAGCATTTGTGAACAGCAGTTTTCAGTTCTTTCCACAGATTCTCGATTGGATTCAGGTCTGGGACTTTGACTTGGCCATTCTAACACCTGGATATGTTTATTTTTGAACCATTCCATTGTAGATTTTGCTTTATGTTTTGGATCATTGTCTTGTTGGAAGACAAATCTCCGTCCCATTCTCAGGTCTTTTGCAGACTCCATCAGGTTTTCTTCCAGAATGGTCCTGTATTTGGCTCCATCCATCTTCCCATCAATTTTAACCATCTTCCCTGTCCCTGCTGACGAAAACCGGGCCCAAACCATGATGCTGCCACCACAATGTTTGACAGTGGGGATGATGTGTTCAGGGTGATGAGCTGTGTTGCTTTTACGCCAAACATAACGTTTTGCATTGTTGCCAAAACGTTCAATTTTGGTTTCATCTGACCAGAGCACCTTCTTCCACATGTTTGGTGTGTCTCCCAGGTGGCTTGTGGCTAACTTTAAACAACACTTTTTATGGATATCTTTAAGAAATGGCTTTCTTCTTGCCACTCTTCCATAAAGGCCAGATTTGTCAATATACGACTGATTGTTGTCCTATGGACAGAGTCTCCCACCTCAGCTGTAGATCTCTGCAGTTCATCCAGAGTGATCATGAGCCTCTTGGCTGCATCTCTGATCAGTCTTCTCCTTGTATGAGCTGAAAGTTTAGAGGTACGGCCAGGTCTTGGTAGATTTGCAGTGGTCTGATACTCCTTCCATTTCAATATTATCGCTTGCACAGTGCTCCTTGGGATGTTTAAAGCTTGGGAAATCTTTTTGTATCCAAATCCGGCTTTAAACTTCTTCACAACAGTATCTCGGATCTGCCTGGTGTGTTCCTTGTTCTTCATGATGCTCTCTGCACTTTTAACGGACCTCTGAGACTATCACAGTGCAGGTGCATTTAAAAAAATAAAATACAGTTTTATATCTTTGTTTGAAGCCTGAAATGTGGCAAAGGTCGCAAAGTTCAAGGGGGCCGAATACTTTCGCAAGGCACTGTATATATATATACACACACACTACCGTTCAAAGGTTTGGGGTCACTTAGAAATGTCCTTGTTTTTGAAAGAAAAGCACATTTTCTGTCCATTAAAATAACATCAATACAGTCAGTGTATTGTACTGAAATACAGTGTAGACATTGCTAATGTTGTAAATTACTACTGTAGCTGGAAACAGCAGATTTTTTCAAATGGAAAATCTACATAGGCGTACAGAGGCCCATTATCAGCAACCATCACTCCTGTGTTCCAATGGCACGTTGTGTTAGCTAATCCAAGTGTATCATTTTATAAGGCTAATTGATCATTAGAAAACCCTTTTGCAATTATGTTAGCACAGCTGAAAACTGTTGTCCTGATTAAAGAAGCAATAAAACTGGCCTTCTTTAGACTATGTGAGTACCTGGAGCATCAGCATTGGTGGGTTTGATTACAGGCTCAAAATGGCCAGAAACAAAGAACTTTCTTCTGAAACTTGTCAGTCTATTTTTGTTCTGAGAAATTAAGACTATTCCATGCGAGAAATTGCCAAGAAATTGAAGATCTCATACAAAACTGTGTACTACTCCCTTCACAGAACAGTGCAAACTGTCTCTAACCAGAATAGAAAGAGGAGCGGGAGACTCAAGTGCACAACTGAGCCAGAGGACAAGTACATTAGAGTGTCTAGTTCGAGAAACAGACGCCTCACAAGTCCTCAACTGGCAGCTTCATTAAATAGTACCCAATACAAATCTCTGGCAAACTGAGTAGCATGTTTTTGTTACTTGAATAGTTGTATAGTTTAGGTCAGAAACTGTGTAAAATATTTGCAATGCCCTCCTTAGCATGCCCTGTGGGATTTTACATTTACATGTTAGTATTGCTGACCTTTGCATTACAGAGTATCAGTGGGGTTTGTAAACAGCACCCCTTGTGTTCAGTTCCGATATGACCAAATATCCCGGTATTACACAAGGTCGGAATGAAGGGATGACAATCTGGATACTTCCCAAGCCCACTCCCTACCTGCCCTGTCTGTCCGCCATCCCTGCCCTCTCTGACTGGCTGCCGCCTTACTGGTTTCCCTCTCAGTGAGCCGGCTGTGTGGTGTAGTGGCCAGCCTGTTCTTTTTTTTGCCACATCAGCTGAAAGCTCTTTTCACAGCTCCTGTTGCTCTCAGCTCGTAAACTCCCTCTCTCACACAGAACTTGGCTTTTTTTAAACCGCACGGCAGTTAGAGGAGCAAAATGGAAAAGGCCTGCTGCTAGAGATATTTTAACATGCCGCTTGGAGACTAGCAGATCCCCATACACGCTCTCTCTCCCCTATTCTGCCCGCTTTCATTCTCTCCTCACTTTTCTTCATTTTATCCCTCTCACTCACTCCCTCTCTCACATCGAGTCCTCCCCCTCTCCCTCCTCCGTACAGTGCACTCCAAAACCTCTACTCTTGTCTTTTTTTATAACCCTGAAACTTACAGTAGATATTCTCTAATCATTTTGCCTAAGGATCTGTCTGACGAAGCTTACTGCTTTTCCTATACATTCTTATCCACACAACAGAAAATACCCTTAATGGAAAATACATCATTCATGTACAGTACAGGGAAACCTAAGGGTGGATTTATGGTTGGAACTAGGTTTGATTCTACCAATTTTAAATAAGCGCACACAAACAAATAACTGTTTTCATAAGACCTATAGTGTCACACCTTGGTCATTGTATTTTGTGTTTTTGGTATATGTTTGAGTAGGCCAGGGTGTGACATGGGTTTATATGTTGTGTTTCGTATTGGGGTTTGTATTAATTGGGATTGTGTATGATTAGGGGTGTGTCTAGTTAGGCTTGGCTGCCTGAGGCGATTCTCAATTAGAGTCAGGTGCTTATCGTTGTCTCTGATTGGGAACCGTATTTAGGCAGCCTGAGTTCGCTTTGTATTTCATGGGTGTTTGTTCCTGTCTCTGTGTAGTAGTCACCAGATAGGCTGTAATTAGTTTCACGTTCCGTTCTGTTGTTTTTGTATTTAGTTCAGTTATTTCATGTACCGCGATACTTTCATTAAAGTCATGCATTTCGGTCTGACTCTCTTCTTACAACAGACGAACGCGGTTACATATAGTAACTTTTTTCTCCTCCTCCTCTTCATTCCTCCTCTCCCTCCCAAATAGATTTCAAACATTTTCGGAGACCCTGCTGTGTTCCGTTTTTTGTTGTACTTGCAACGCTTAGCCTAGTTAACCAGCCTTTTATCCCGCGCCAATTAGCAGACGATTAATTAATTATTGAGAATCTGGAAGGGGGATTAATTTTTAATGTGTGTTTGAGAGGGAATCGTTGTAGTACAAGTCACCGCGAGCAGTTTAGGGGAGACGCCCACTCACACCGGTGTTTACCATCATCTACCACAGTAGAGAGAGAGGGAGGTAAGAGGTAGAGAGAGAGAGAGGACCACTCACACCGGTGTTTACCATCATCTACCACAGTAGAGAGAGAGAGACGCCCACTCACACCAGTGTTTACCATCATCTACCACAGTAGAGAGAGAGAGAGAGAGAGAGAGAGAGAGAGAGAGAGAGAGAGAGAGAGAGAGAGAGAGAGAGAGAGAGAGAGAGAGAGAGAGAGAGAGAGAGAGAGAGAGAGAGAGAGAGAGAGAGGTAAGAGAGGTAGAGGTAGAGAGAGAGGTAGAGAGAGAGAGGACCAATTAAGGCTGATCGAACAGCCCCAAACCCTTTAACAACTCCCAATTCGATTGTACACACTGGAGCATCCAAAAAAAACCAGCAAAAGCTAAAATCCCATCACATCTAATAAAGCCATTTATCTTGTATCGCGTGTGTGTTGGTTTGTGTGCAGAGACCCAGCCAATGTTACCCAACACCATCTACCCGATGTGTTTTCGTGTTGTAACAGCATTAGCGACCAGCGCTCCTTCCACTTCCCCTCCTAACAGAGAGTAATAACAGATTCGATCTTTCATTAGCCCAGTGTGTAGTTGATAATGGGAGATGCTGGGATAAGGATGAAGGATGTGTGTGTGTTCTAGGATAAGGGTAATGTATAGTGCCTTCAGAAAGTATTCACACCTAATTTAAAATGAATTCAATTGAGATTTTGTGTCACGGGCCAACACACAAGACCCCTTAATATCAAAGTGGAATTATGATTTTACAAATTAATAAAAAATGAAAAGCTGAAATGTCATGAGTCAATAAGTATTCAACCCCTTTGTTATGGCAAGCTTAACTAAGTTCAGGAGTAAACATTTGCTTAACAAGTCACACAATAAGTTGCATGAAGTTACAAAAATAGTGTTTAACATGATTTTTTTAATGACCTCCTCATCTCTGTACCCCACACATACAATTATGTATAAGGTCTCTTAGTCGAGTAGTGACTTTCAAACGCAGATTCAACCACAAAGACCAGAGAGGTTTTTCAATACCTTGTAAAGAAGGGAACCTATTGGTAGATGGGTAAAAATAAAAAAGCAGACATTGAATATCCCTTTAAGCATGGTGAAGTTATTCATTAACTTTATACAATGGGTGGGTCTAATCCTGAATGCTGATTGGTTAAACGCGCATTACAGCCGGTGTGTATTCCACAAGTTACCACCAGCTAAATCTATGACGTTAAAATGGCTATCAACTCTGTTCCACCTGACTACGCAATCCACTGTCTCATCAACCCAGCCAGGGAAGTAGTAAACTTGATCTCCACTATAAAAATCATCAAGAAATTCTCACATTTCTTTTAGGCTAACATTTAGTTTTCAACAGCGGAGATTTGTATAAACCTCGCCGTCTGTCTCGCTGACATTTGCAACACTGTTTCAATATTCAAATTCGATCTCCAGCTGTCCCGTAGTAATGAATGTTTAGGGGTCGGGAGTCAGGATGAGACAGACAAGGCAGGCAGGCAGCATTTCTCAGCCAGTCGAAATCATGAGCCAGCTTGCATCCTTTTTATGGATATATACAAAGAAATGTCAATTGAAAAAAGGTCAAACGAATCACCGTGCAGCTAGTTTGCAGTCTTTCCAGCTTGATTGTGTTAGCTGTGTTGTTGGCTCTGAACTACAGTGTCCTGACGAGAGAGCACATTTTCTATGCCAGATTTTTTTTTAAATCGCAGCTCATTGTTATGGACGTATGCAAATAAATGTCACTAGAAAACAGCTTAAACAAACGCAGCTACTGTTGGTGTTTTGTCTGCACGGTTTGACGTGACTGTAAGTTAGCAGTGGTTGGCTAGCTAGCAAACAAAGGATAAGAACATTGCCAGCCAGTGTTAATATGTTGGTAACCCGTTGTATAAAAGTGATATTGCCTCCGAAGCCAGTGTTTGGAGGATATATTGGCACGGCTTGACTTCGTCTCGGGCCTAACGACACCCGTGCCAATATATCCTCCTAACACCGGCTTCTCTGGCATTATCACTTAATTGGATGGTGTATCAATACACCCAGTCACTACAAAGATAGTTAGGAAGGACGCCTCTCAGTTGCCATAAAGGAAGGAAACCGCTCAGGGATTTCATCATGAGGCCAAAGGTGACTTTAAAACAGTTAAGAGTTTAATGGCTGAAAAAACTGAGGATGGATCAAGAACAATGTAGTTACTCCACAATACTAACCTAAATTAGCAAGTGAAAAGAAGGAAGCCTGTACAGAATAAAAATATTCCAAAACATGCATCCTGTTTGCAATTACTGCAAAAAATGTGGCAAAGAAACTAACGCTTTATATTCAGGATATAAAGTTATGTTTGGGGAATATCCAACACATCACTCGTACTACTCATATGTTCAAGCATGGTGGTGGCTGCACCATGTTATGGGTATGTTTATCATCGGCAAGGGAGTTTTTGGGGATAAAAATAAATGGAATAGAGCTAAGCACGGGGAAAATCCTAGAGGAAAACCTGTTCCAGTCTGCTTTCCAACAGACGCTAGGAGACATTAATTTTTCAGCAAAACAACCTAAAACACAAGGCTAAATATACAACGTAGAATTTTTCTAAGTGGCCTAGTTACAGATCTTCAAGCCGATTTTATGTAAAAACTATGTCAAGACTTGAAAATGGCTGTCTAGCAATGTTCAATGAGCTTGAAGAATTTTGAAAAAGAATCATGTGTAAATATTGTACAATTGAGGTGTGCAAAGCTCTTAGCACTAGAACCGCCAATCTGTCTAGCAAAATGGCTATCTAGCAATGATCAACAACCAACTTGACCAAGGTTGAATAATAAAAAATGAAATATCTGCTGGCAGCAATTCTGGGGTTCAAGCTGTGGGGCCACTGTTCCACCATCAGGACACAACATCCTGCCATGAGATACTTCTGTACTCTTTACCACACTTGCCAAATATCGCAACATAAAATATAACAGATCATGCAATACGCACATTTTGGACGATTTGTAATGATGTTGTCTTCTCCAGAACCGCTCGTCCGATCGGCACAAACTTTGGTGTATAGCGTCTATGGGATGTACATCTTCAAGTCATACTCAAACAATATGGCCGCAATAAGCCAATGATCTTGCATGAAGGATTTTGTCCTACAGCATCCCCCATGTGGCCAAACTGAACCATACTTTACAGATTAGCTACACTCATATCCCTTCTCATTATTAGATCAAAATATATAAGACATGTGACCGTTATAGCACTACAATGTGGTTGATCTGAATGTGCCTGCATATGTTGAGACTTGACAAGTGTTTGGAACATGCGTGCCAAGTTTATTTACTGTACGAATATCCATGTCTGATTTATATGCATTCATGTGCCAGACCACACCCACCTGAATGTTTATTGTGCCAGACCACACCCACCTGAATGTTTATTGTGCCAGACCACACCCACCTGAATGTTTATTGTGCCAGACCACACCCACGTGAATGTTTATTGTGCCAGACCACACCCACCTGAATGTTTATTGTCAGCAGCAGCCATGTTGTTTGACATACTACTCTGGGAAATCTTGCATTGAGAGAGGCCTTAGTCCATGGATGCCATTTATCAAGGTTAATTTAGATCAGCCCAGTTCCGGATGAGATGTAGGTTAAGTGTTTGTCACAAAACATTCTTAAATGGCAGAATATCAATCATGGCGAACCTTATGACTGATACCCCTTATCAGTTGTGCCAAATGTCATCACTCTGAGTCAAACAGATCAAGAGAGATAAAACACGTGCCTGTTATGGCACCGCCGTGTGGTCGTGTGGTGAATATGCTCACATATGTGGAGCGAGTGTTTGGAACATGTGCACCAAGTTTGGTTACAACGCGAATATCTCTGTCTGATTTATATGCATTAATGAACCAGACCACGGCCACATGAATGTTTACTGGTAAGTTGGTATGTTGTTTGACGTCCTGTATTAGTCTGGAAAGTATTGCGTTTAGAGACCTTGGTCCATAGATTCCATATATCAAAGGTTCATCCAACCGGTATAATAAGAATCCTAATAGTGAACCAGAAGAAACACAACCGGGTTTCACCACAATCGCTACTTGAAGCCCTAATAATGTACAAACGTTGTACAACACACTCTACATGACCAAAAGTATGTGGACAACGGCTCATTGAACATCTCATTCCAAAAATCAAGGGCATTAATATGGAGTTGGTTCCCCTTTTGCTGATATAACAGCCTCCACTATTCTGGGAAGGCTTTCCACTAGATCTTGGAACATTGCTGCGGGGTCTGAGGTCACCCCTTCAACTGAGCGGATTCAGCTACTTCAGCCACACCCGTTGCTGACAGGTGTATAAAATCTAGCACACAGTAATAGATTCCCCATAGACAAACATTGGCAGTAGAATGGCCTTACTGAACAGCTCTGTGACTTTCAACGTGGCACCATTATGGGATTCCACCATTCCAACAAGTCAGTTTGTCCAATTTCTGCCCTGCTACAGCTGGCCAGGTCGACTGCAAGTGCTGTTATTGTGAAGGAGAAACACCTACGAGGAACCACGGCTCAGCCGCAAAGTGGTAGGCCACACAAGATCACAGAACAGGACTGCCAAGTGCTGAAGCGCGTCAATTTTCTGTCCTCAGTTTGGAATTCGGTAGTGAGTGTAGAAGCTGTCTCTGGAAGCAACGTCAGCACAATAACTGTTCGTCGGGAGCTTCATGAAATAGGTTTCCATGGCCGAGGAGCCACACACAAGCCTAAGATCACCATGCGCAATGCCAAGCGTCGGCTGGAGTGGTGTAAAGCTCGCCACCATTGGACTCTGGAGCAGTGAAAACGCGTTCTCTGGAGTGACGAATCGTGCTTCACCGTCTGGTTGTCCGACAGACGAATTTGGGTTTGGCGGATGCCAGGAGAACGCTACCTGCCCCAATGCATAGTACCAACTGTAAAGTTTGATTGATGATGAATGATGATATGGGGCTGTTTGTCATGGTTCGAGGCCCTTTAGTTCCAGTGAAGGGAAATCTTAACGCTACAGAATACAATGACGTTCTAGACAATTCCGTGCTTCCAACTTTTGGCAACAGTTTGGGGAAGGCCCTTTCCTGTTTCAGCATGACAAAATCCCTGTGCACAAAGCGATGTAGCGTCGGTGTGCAAAGCTCTTAGACTTGTCCAGAAAGACTCACAGCTGTATTCACTGCCAAAGAGGATTCGTAAATGTATTGACACAGGGGTGCTACAATTTCTAAAAACATGATTTTCACTTTGTCATTATGGGGTATTGTGTGTAGATGGGTAAGAAATAAATATATATTGAATCGATTTTGAATTCAGGCTCTAACAACAAAATGAGGAATAAGTCGAGGGGTACGAATACTTTCTGAAGGCCCTGTATGTCTCAGGGAGATTCTCCCAAGGCGATTGTTCTGGTTGAATTCCTGTTAATTTAAGTATAACGTGTATTGGCACTTGTCTTAACTCATATCGATTCCACCCTTACTCCTCCCAGACTTCTCTCTCCTTCACTATCTCCCACTCTACCTCACCTGACTTTTTTTCTCCCCAACTATCCAACCCCTCTTCCCCTTCCCCCTTTTTTCACATACATTCCCTTATGTTCCAGCCATTCCACCCCTTTTAATAAATCCAGCCTTACCTCCCTCTCCTCTCTACACCATACACCCCCTCCTTTCTCTATCCTACCTTTAGTCACAGTGTCCCCTGCTGTGTAGCTGTATAATCAGCGTCTGAATGGGACACGTTTTTAATTTGCCACGTCTGGCCACCGGGCTCTGAGAGGACTGGCAGAAAGAGAGGGCCGGTGGAAAATGACAGGAAGAGATGGAGCAGCACTGTAACCAGGTCCAGAGATTTAGTGAGGGGGGGGGGGTTAAGATCGAATATCTTGAAAAATATATTGAAATACGAAATGACTTGTATTAAGCAAAATTATCTGCCAATGACGTTAGCTTTGTAAGAAAAGAGAAAAACACATTTTAAGTGAATTATCACTCAATACCTTTAGATATTTAGCCTTGGTTATATTGAACTTTTTTGCAGTGTACAAGTTTAGATAGCTGGCTAGACTAACTAGACCAATCTAAAAAATATTAACTGACTAATATCATGGGCTAATTTTGTAACTGTCAGTGAGTGACATAGCAAGAGGAAAACTGCTGATGCACAACTAAGTTCAGAAGTTTCACCTAGTGTATTCTACTATTCTAACTCTAAGTTAGAATAGTAGAAAGTTGTAAGTTGAGATCCAACAGTAAGTTGAGATCCCAACTGGGTTTCCAAATTTAATGAAAATAACAATATAAACCATTTCCCCCAAAAATTCAGAGGTCTGCACCTCAGTGTCCCCATATGTAGTTATGGCGGGTAGGAGGGAGAGAGATAAGAGAAGAATGGACTAAAGGATGGAAATAGACATGCGCATAAAACACACAGAGAATCTCACTGCCAAAACTGTTCTGCCTCTGCGGCTATGGAATCCTGACCTGTTCACCGGACGTGCTACCTGTCCCAGACCTATTATTTGACCATGCTGGTCATTTATGAACATTTGAACATCTTGGCCATGTTCTATTATAATCTCCACCCGGCACAGCCAGAAGAGGACACCCCTCATAGCCTGGTTCCTCTCTAGGTTTCTTCCTAGGTTTTGGCCTTTCTAGGGAGTTTTTCCTAGCCAACATACTTCAACACCTGCATTGCTTGCTGTTTGGGGTTCTAGACTGGGTTTCTGTACAGCACTTTGAGATATCAGCTGATGTACAAAGGGCTATATAATTACATTTGATTTGATTTGAAAGCACTCTTAGAAAAAGAAATGTGCTTTCAGGAACCTAAAAGGGTTCTTCGGCTGTCCCCATAGTAGAACCCTTTTTGGTTCCAGGTAAAACCCCTTTTGGGTCTCTCTGTAGAAAGGGTTCTAAATGGAACCAAAAAGAGTTCTACTATGGGGACTTTTTTTCCTAAGAGTGTAGTCTGCCGATATGATATTACCACAGTGGGAGGCCGTTCCTTCTCTTGCTAGAACAAAAGCGCTACCTGTTGAGTGCCGACCCGGTGGTGACAAACCTGTCGTTTCTACTTGTAGAATTGCAATGCTCATCAGTGGCCAACAACTTGGCTTTGAGCCAATCAGAGAGCACAATCCCCTGTGTGGGGAGCCAAAAGGAGTTGCGTTTTTTTCCCCCCACGGGGGACCAGTATGAAAAGCCTGTCGGGCTGTATCACCGCCTGGTACGGCAACTGCACTGCCCGCAACCAGAGGGCTCTCCAGAGGGTACTGCGGTCTCCTAACGCATCACTGGGGGCAAGCTACCTGCCCTCCAGGACATCTACAGCACCAAATGTCAAAGCAAGGCCAAAAACCACCTGAGCCACTGCCTGTTCACGCCGCTATCATCCAGAAGGTGAGGTCAGTACAGCTGGGACCGAGATACTGAAAAAACAGCTTCTATCTTCAAGGCCATCAGTCTGTTAAATAGCCATCACTAGCACATTATAGGGAAGCAGCCTCCAAACATAGACTTGAAATCACTGGCCACTTCAATAATGTTTACATATTTTGCATTACTCATCTGTATTCTATCCTATTCAACTGTATCTTAGTCTATGCCGTTGCTCGTCCAAATATCTATACAGTTGAAGTCGGGAGTTTACATACACTGAGGTTGGAGTCATTAAAACTTGTTCTTCAACCACTCCACAAATGTCTTGTTTACAAACTATAGTTTTGTCAAGTCGGTTAGGACATCTACTTTGTGCACGACACAAGTCATTTTTCCAACAATTTTTTACAGACAGATTATTTCACTTATCATTCACTGTATCACAATTCCAGTGGGTCAGAAGTTTACATACATTAAGTGGACTGTGCCTTTAAACAGCTTGGAAAATTCCAGAAAATGATATCATGGCATAAGAAGCTTCTGATAGAATAATTGACATAATTTGAGTCAATTGGAGGTGTACCTGTGGATGTATTTCAAAGCCTAACTTCAAACGCAGTGCCTCTTTGCTTGACATCATGGGAAAATCTAAATAAATCTAAAAAAGACCTAAAAAAACATGGTAGACCTCCACGTCTGGTTCATCCTTGGGAGCAATTTCCAAACGCCTGAAGGTACCACGTTCATCTGTACAAACAATAGTACGCAAGTATAAACAACATGGGACCACGCAGCCGTCATACCGCTCAGGAAGGAGACTCGTTCTGTCTCCTAGAGATGAACGTACTTTGGTGCGAAAAGTGCAAATCAATCGCAGAACAACAGCAAAGGACCTGGAGGAGGACCTGGAGGAAACAGGTACAAAAGTATCTATATCTACAGTAAAACGAGCCCTATATTGATGTAACCTGAAAGGCCACTCAGCAAGGAAGAAGCCACTGCTCCAAAACCACCATAAAAAAGCCAGACTACGGTTTGCAACTGCACATGGGGACAAAGATCGTACTTTTTGGAGAAATGTCCTCTGGTCTGACAAAACAAAAATAGAACTGTTTGGCCATACTGACCATCGTTATGTTTGGAAGATAAAGGGGGAGGCTTGCAAGCCAAAGAACACCATCCCTACCGTGAAACACGGGGGTGGCAGCATCATGTTGTGGGGGTGCTTTGCTGCAGGAGGGACTGGTGCACTTCACAAAATAGATAGCATCATGAGGTAGGAAAATTATTTTTAAACTAAGAAACACACAAGGACATGTATTGCCCAAACAACACTACTGCCACCCTCTGATTTGGAGTATTTTCATTTAACAAGGCTGAGTAGATCACGACTTCAAGGTCTTTGCTGAGTGAACACAAAAAGAAATGGACTGCCAACACTGATTCAGATGTGCTAAGTTCTGTCCGCAGTAGGTTTGACAATCATATCGGCGTGTCTGAGCTATTAAAGAAAGAAAAAGAGGCATAAAATGAGAGAGAACGAGAGCGATAGGTACAATGGGAGAACGAACGAGGCAGCGAGAACGTCCACGAAGCAACAGAGAAATGTGACTTGAAGAAGACACTGACAAGCGGAGAGAGGGAGAGAAGGGCAGAGGGCGAGGAAGGAGAAAGGGCAGTTGGACACCCTAAACTACAGTTGCCTGTGCATTTGCTCCAAACCCAAAATGTGAACCATGCATGCACTTCAGCATGAATTTACTGATTTGTCCTGGCTTTAGATACCAGAGCGTGATCATTTTGACAGAATACAAGAAATATAGTGTGCGCGTGCGTATGTGTGTGTGGGGGGGGGGATTATTTCCGGAAACACTTGTTAACTTGTAACAACTTGTGTAAATCACATTGTATTAACCATGTAAGAACACGCCTTCCATGATTTAACTGAGGAGAATGACAGGGCAATAATTTTGTGCGGAAACTTTGTGAGAGAGAACGAGAGCGATATGTAAAAAGATTGTCTCTTTCATGACCTGAGTGGGCACAGGGGAAAATGTAAAAGTGTGAAACAGTAACTAGTGTGAAGTAGCTAGTGTGAAAGTCACCGCGGTTATCAATTAGCTCTAGGCCGAGGCATAGGACTTACTTACCTCACAAATGGAGGTAACAGAACAAGTGAAGTGGCAAGTCTATTAAATTAGAATCAAATCACACGACACCCTATCAACAGAGCATTAGGCCCACTCACAAAGTACACAGTCTACACTCCTTCAGTGAAAACTACCCTCCCGTGTCCAAGGCAGAGGGGCACCCATCAGATTACGACGCCCACCACTGACAAAGACCCTTGTGCGTCTCAAATGGCACCCTATTCCCTATACAAAGGGAATAGGGTGCCATTTGGGACGCAGACCCTCATTAGAGGCTTATGCCAAGCGCTACAATGGCAGAGCCGCGCAGAATTAGATCCCCCTTGTTGCAGCATCTGTCGAGTGAAGATAGGCCCCGGAGTAGCCGACGACCACATGGAGGCATTAAAAGCCTATTCGTCTTAAAACAGCCCTCGGCATCTGTAGCCCGGCCTAATAGCTGCACTGCTGCGCATAACCTACATTCCGTTCCAGACCAGCTATGGAGTCTCAAGGTTTGGGGTAGGTTACCTACCACACACACACCATCGCCACCAGGTGTCAATTCAGACGCATGGAAATTGGTGGAGGTGTGAGGAAATGGAGGTAAGGTGGTCTCGTCGTTAGTCAGAGTGGGAAATGGGAGGTGTTTTAAATGGCATTTCTCACTTACAACGGACTTTCCTTTTTACACAGGGAAATTGCAAATGAGTTGAATGTGTTATGAGCAGGCGGTCTATTGTTAATCAGTGCCAACTTGGTCTACAAGGCTACACAGTGTCTAGATTAGGCTACTAAGAGATTAATATTGTTTTATCACTCAGAGATCATATTAAAAACACTTCATTTTCCTCTCCGCCCATGGAAAAATGAGTAGAATTACAGCAAACTTGCTTAAAAACGGCAATATTTTCTCTATGCCCCATGGAAAAATGAGTAGAATTACAGCAAACTTGCTTAAAAAATGGCAATATTTTCTCTATGCCCCATGGCAAAATGAATAGAATTGAGCTCTTAAAACTGCACATGTGGTGGGTATGCAGACTGGAAGCAACTCGAGCCCCCTCATGATAAATTCAGACTTGTTGTGTCCCCTACCCCAATCAAAGTTGCCCATCCCTGAAATAGATTTAGCCACGGGACGATTTTTTGGGATGGTCGGGTGCAGGAACATATTTACAAATAATTTGTAGACTGCAAATTGACAGCAAGAACCCCAAACAGATATAATATTAAACTAAAATGTTTTAACCTTGGTAACATTTGCATGGGAATAATAATAATAATAATAAATGCCATTTAGCAGACGCTTTTATCCAAAGCGACTTACAGTCATGTGTGCATACATTCTACGTATGGGTGGTCCCGGGGATCGAACCCACTACCCTGGCGTTACAAGCGCCATGCTCTACCAACTGAGCTACAAAAGGACCACTTGGGAACAGATGTACAACATTCTAATCACGGAGCTTATTTCCTGGTGTTTTTAAGTATTTTATATAATAAATGCAACAACAGGCGGGCCGCCAGTTGGGGAACCCTGCTACTGCCTGTAGGTTCAACTCAACCCTACCCATAAACAGTTTGCATGACAATAGCCAAACGTGTATGTAGTCCTATCTAAATTTAATTACAATGTAACAACTAGATGAAAAGTGTCACTTTGAACAATATTGATTTCAATGGGTGATTGCAATTGATATGCTATATGGGAGAAACATTTGGGAATGATAAAAATGCAGGCCATTCGATAAGCATCGAAAGGAAAACGCGTTTTCTTCGAAATATTGTCTTAAAATCCCTCAACACACACTCAATACAAGCGGGCATTTACGAGTCTGGGCCACGTAAAAGCCCACGCCGCATTTAGCCTTGGATAACTCGACAATGGAGAGAGAGAGAGAGAGAGAGCTGAAGTCGTTATTACACACCCTCCCTCTCCAAACTTCATTGAGAGCTTTCTCCACATTATAAAGATAGGCCTATAATTATCGTTTACAAACGACTGCAAAGTAATCCCATAGGCTGCACAACTTTACTTCCGACATACCTTTTGTTCAATGAATTCCAGTAGATAGGCTCCATGTTGCTCACCGCCGTTCCCAGTAAATCCAGTAAGAATATCAGCACAAATCCCAGTTTACTCCCACTTCTCCGACACGCCATTGCAACTCCACAACCCCTGTGATTGAACCCCATTTAAAAATAAATGGTATATTTTCTATGAGGATATAGATGGGGTGCTGTTCAAACAAAGGCTATGGCCGTGTAAGCTATAGGTGAGTCACTCAATGCGTGAGGAGGAAATATCGTGCCTTGGGCAACCGCATGGATATAAAACGAATAATAAAGCACACAATGTAGTAATTGACAACTACGGCAGAGAAAGTTGCTCTAGCTGTGTTCAATGGCTTGAGCGCCACTCCCCTTCTTCCACAAAAAAATAACTCCCGTTGAATCGATCTCTATCCGAATTTGATAGGCGCTCGAGGAGAGCTATTTTCTGTTGCGTGTTGGTGTTTCCTATAATTGTGTTTTCCAAACAATGTCCCCTTGTTCTCTGCGCCGATTCTCTTCGGTTTCTCTCCCATTCCTTTCTACTTCTTATTTTCTTTTGAGTTTTTACTCCGATAAATAAATTGTCGTTTCAAAAGATTCGAGACATGAGCGCAAATGCTGTGTTTAAAAATAGAAGAGTCTTTTCCCCCCGGTTTTAGAACAGTAGCTCCATCAGAAGGACGTGTTGATGCTCGCTGGTCGGTGGATTTGTCATCGCACGGTTTGATCCACACTGCGCGTCCTTTCTCTTCTCTTTCCAGTGAGTAAATCTATATCCTTTCCCAAACGATTTGTAAATGAGACTGGCGATTCAAACAAACGAACTCAGGTGGTGTTGACAGTTCCAGCAATCAATTTATCACATCAAAACACTGGACTAGAAAGAGAGCTGAAGGCTAGAAGATCTCCAGCCTATTCAACTTCAGCCCTCACCAGACGAACAAGAGCAGAATACAACTTTGAATAATAAATCGAATTTAAACTCATCTTCGCATGTTATAGACTCGCCTGTCTGATGTGGCGAGTCATTTGGAATCTGGATAGCTTTCAATGGTTTCCATTCGATATGTCCCCCGTCTCACTAGTTCAAAATCCCACTCGTTTGACTCGCCTAACGCTCGGAGCACATTGACAGACTGACTGCTTGTTTGGGAAAGGGGAGGTGTATGTTCGAATGAAAAAAATCCCCATCTTCCGACTAGCAGGCAGGCGCACTAATGGGTTGAAATTCTCTTTCAGCTTTTTTTTTTTCTTCTGGTCGAGTCGGTTTTAGCCCTCCCTCAATTTACATATAACCCCTCCTCCACCTGTGGGGTAAACTAAGGTTTAAACTCAATTCAACGGGCTTTATTGGCATGGGAAACATATGTTTACATTGACAAAGCAAATGAAATAAATACAACAAAAAGTGAAATAGTCAATCAAAAATGAACAGTAAACATTACACTCAAATTTCAGAGGAATAGACATTTCAAATGTCATATTATGGCTATGTACAGTGTTATGATAGCTGTCGATAAACGCGACCCACCCTCTCCCTCTACTTCATCTGTTCGCAGACTCCAACAAACAGTCGCTCATTCACACTATCATGCATGACAAATGCTGCGATTTCTTGGGGGGTGAGAGAGTTTGTGAAAGGGCTCGAGCGCCCCCAGTGTGTATTTCTTCATGTTCACAAACGTGGTAGCCCACTTATGCGATTTTCTGAAAGAAAATGATAGGTCTCTACTATCTCATTACTACCGTATAATAACGTTTATTTGACAATGCTGAAACGTGTATAAAGACAGAATGAATGTCATTCTAATGATGACATACATCCCAAGGCCTATAGCCCTGGCTATTACCCAGACTCCCAACAAGATGTTTCTCTCTGTGCTTTGACATTGTTTGGGAAGTATAGTCTAAGCAATAACTTCCAATACCAACAGCTGAAAGAGCCGTTTGATTTGACGATGTGCAGGGCATCGCGGACGACAGGCACCTCGGTGGCCGCACACTATTGTTTACAGTGGAGCCGCGCTCGCCAAGAGAACAGACGGGGCCAAATGCCATCTGACTGTCAAGTAGAGAGCAAAGCCTTGCCTGCACTTCCACCCTGTGGTTAGATATGGAAGTGCAACGTGTCATCTGAACGTCTTTACTGTGTAATTACATGGTTTGATATCTTTAAAAACGCAACCTTTGATGTCCTGGTTCTGAAATGATTTCGTAATATATTTTCAGTGCAGATGAAACTAAGATGATAAAATAAGACAACATATTCAACTTATAATCAGGTTTATTGCTCTACACCGCGACATGAGTTTCATTCCCTATAATGGGCACATTCCAGATGATGACAGGGCAGAGGCATCTGTGAGCTCAAATGGTAGGCCTAAGTAGAATGGTGAAGTTCCTATGTGCTGATCTAAGATCAGTGTTACGCTTTACCTCAAGACCGGGAAGAACGAGCTGATCCTAGATCTGAGCATTTTCAGTACCTGCACCCTGAGCAGCCGGGAGGTGTCTGTGCATCTGCGAGGTGTCACGTGTTGATGACATCAGTCTGGATGCCCACGCCTGTGTATACGGGCTCACGGCCCAGGCGACAGAACTTCAACAGGCAGTCAGAGTGGAGGGAGGACTCGGTCAGATCCTCAAACTGTCTGTAGCTACACTGTAACCTCTGTGAGTGAGTGAGTGAGTGAGTGAGTGAGTGAGTGAGTGAGTGAGTGAGTGAGTGAGTGAGTGAGTGAGTGAGTGAGTGAGTGGGGGAGGGAGGGAGGGAGGGAAAGAGAAAAGAAAGAAACAGAAGGTTGAGCCTTATCCACTGTCTCAGAGAGAGGGATGGGAGAGGGAGGGGCAGGAAGAAGGCTGCGACTCACATGGGCCTATTATGGATGGAGAGAGAGGAGCGGGAGAAAGAGAGAGACAAGAAAAGAAAGAGGAAGGGGCTGCAGCTAGCTCACGTGGGCCTGTGATGAATGTGTGTGTGCGCCATAGTTTAGCGGTGTTCATTTATTCATGACCTCATTAAGTGTGCTGACCTTAAACTCTGTCTCGTACTGCATCCTCTCCCCTGTGACTCTAGCCAGACCCTGCTCCAGCTGCCACTGCCTAACACCACACACAGAGACAGAGACACACAGCCAAAAAACATGAGAGGGAGTGCACAGAGACAGAGACAGATGCACAGAGAGAGAGAGAGAGAGAGATTGCCAAAAACATGATGCAGACACACTGCAAGGCATGACATACAAGGGCATGCCCCCCCCCAATGACACACACACACACACACACACACACACACACACACACACACACACACACACACACACACACACACACACACACACACACACACACACACACACACACACACACACACACACACACACACACACACACACACACGGCATGAGAAACACACAATGCGTGAGGAGAGAGCGAGAAAGGGCATAGTAGGGGAGAACGGGGTAAGTTGAGCCATTTTTAGGTGGGGCTTGCAAAGCAAAAAATCCGGACTAAATCGTAATCATACTTCTGCCTTTTTATTCTATTCCTCTTACACCGTTTAAGCTGCTGTGGAAACGCTGTTCAAACTTGAAGATGTGTAGACTAGTCAGGACCAGTTTGGTTACGTACAACTTTTTGATATCTTTTATATATTTTTTGTCTTTAATGGGATTTATTCAACATTATAAGGGTCCCATTGTGATATCATGACTTCCAACATTCCATAAACTGTAAATGCAACCAATAATGCAACTTTTGACACAAATCAGCTACTTTGACCACTTTGTGTTACGCTCGTCTCGTTTGAATGAGGAGACCAAGGTGCAGTGTGGTAGGCGAACATCTTACGTTTATTAAAATGAACACCGAAAAACAAAACGAACGTAAAGTTCTGCAGGCTACACAGCAACTATACAAAATCAAGATCCCACAAACTAAGGTGGGGAAAAAGTCTGCCTAAGTATGATCCCCAATCAGAGACAATGATAGACAGCTGCCTCTGATTGGGAACCATACCAGGCCAAACAAAGAAATAGGAAAACTAGATTTCCCACCCTTGTCACACCCTGATCTAACCAAAATAGAGAATTAACAGGAGTCCCCCCCCTAAGGTGCGGACTCTGGCCGCAAAACTGAACCTATAGGGGAGGGTCCGGGTGGGCATCTACCCTCGGTGGCGGCTCACCGCGTCATTCTAACCTGAAAACACTGCACCCCATATCAGTCCACCGCATCCAAGCACTCTTATTAGTCCACTCTCGGCCTACTTGGAGTCAACTACACAGTGAGAGCGTGAGTCATTTACAGTGGCAAGACCAAGACGAATGGATGCACATGCTGCGTCAGCGTTGCGACAAGATCAACATTAAATAAGTATTCAGAGGACGGGGAAGACATGGATGGTGACGATTCTAATGGTTATTGTTGTGGTTCGTGCTGAATGACTTTCCATATGTGGGGAAAGGAGGCGTATCGGGCAGCAGGTGAGCGAGTGTTGGACAATGTTTTGGATCAGATGGCACGGCTGCACTACCTGATCGGAGGAACCCCTTTAGTTGTGGCAAGCCTAAATAAGTGTCCGTCTGGAGTAGAAGGACTGTTCTACTCAGTTATCACCTTCAACAAGATGGATGTTCTGTATGCAAGGAGTTAAAAATATTATTTGTATTTTTAGTTCAGGAGTCCAAATGTGCTGAACAAGTCACATAATGATTTGCATGGACTCACTCTGTGTACAATAGTGTTTTTAATATGATTTTTGAATGACTACCTCATCTCTCTACCCTACACATACAATTATCTGTAAGGTCCATCAGTTGAGTAGTGACTTTCAAACACAGATTCAACCACAAAGACCAGGGAGGTTTTCCAATGCCTCACAGAGAAGGGCACCTATTGGTAGATGGGTACAAATAAATATATGAATAAATAATCATAATAAATAATACATTAATATCCCTTTAAGCATGGTGAAGTTATTACTTAAACTATGGATGGTGTATCAATACAGCCAGTCACTGCTATAAGCTACCCGGACCACTGCTATAAGCTACCCGGACCACTGCTATAAGCTACCCGGACCACTGCTATCAGCTCTAAGCGTTCTTCCTAACTCAGTTGACGGAGAGGAAGGAAACCGCTCAGAGATTTCACCATGAAGCCAATGGTGACTTTAAAACAGTTACAGGGTAACAGTTACAGGGTGATAGGAGAAAACTGAGGACGGATCAACAACATTCTAGTTACTCCACGATACTAACCTAAATGACAGAGTGAAAATATTCCAAAACATGCATTCTGTTTGCAACAAGGCACTTAAGTAATACTGAAACATGTGGCAAAGCAATTCACTTTTTTTTGTCCTGAATACAAAGTGTTATGTTGGGGAAAATCCGATACAACACTACCAATCTCCATATTTTCAAGCACAGTGTTGGCTGTGGAAAATGTCAAATGGTATGAATACTTTCTGAAGTCACTGTCGCTAACGTCAGCTAACAGCTCTCTCATGTCTCATCATTTGAGCAGCCATAATGGAGCCGTTGCTATGGATACTCCCACATGCAGAGAAGCACATGTGGCAGCGCAGGCAACGATAATGAGGATGGTGAAGAGGGCGATTGAATTGAGAACAAGGAGGCAGCCAAGGCAACAGTGTACTCTTTCTCAGGATCGTGGCCCGTGCTCTAAACTCAACTGGCTAGTTTTCCTGTCTGTAAAGAGAAGGGCGGGCTGGACGTTGATCCCGCTGCTCTGATTGGATAGAGCGAAGCCTTCCCCGGTCACTCGCTTCATATATTTCCCCCGATCACTTCTCATCGCACATATTTCAGTTTTCACACGCAGCAACTGTCGTTTAGACACTGGCCACAACTGCAGACCACAACCACACAACTGACCACAACCACACAACTACTAGCCTCTGCCACGTCTCCAACAACTGGATGTTCCTGTTTTCAGGGGAAATGCAAAAGGGTCTGTGCTATCTGGGATCCTTGGGATGCCCCTACCCAATTGAAGTTGCCTTTTATCATGGTTAGGGGTTAAGGTTAGGTAAGGGTTAAGGTTACCATAAGGGCTAGGATAGGGACGTCCCAATGATCCCAGATAGCACAACCATTTTAACTCCTACTCCATGTTGGATTGGTTGAACAGTGTAGTAGAGGACCGTTTTTGAAATTCTCATCAGGACCAGTACGTAGGGGATCTTGGTTTCAAGCGTCTGTTTTACGCCTGCTACGTTAGGTTACACAACTGCTGACCACAACTACTGAACCACAACACCTACTCACGAAAACTACTGACCATACAACTACTGAACTACACAACTACAACTACTGAACCACAACACCTACTCACGAAAACTACTGACCACAACTACTGACCACACAACTACTGAACTACACAACTACTGACCATAACTACTGAACCACAACACCTACTCACGAAAACTACTGACCACAACTACTGACCACACAACTACTGAACTACACAACTACTGACCACAACTACTGAACCACAACACCTACTCACGAAAACTACTGACCACACAACTACTGAACTACACAACTACTGACCACTACTACAACACCTACTCACGAAAACTACTGACCACAACTACTGACCACACAACTACTGAACTACACAACTACTGACCACAACCACACAACTACTGAACCACAACACCTACTCATGAAAACTACTGAACTACACAACAACTGAACTACACAACTACTCACCACAACCACAACTACTGAACCACAACACCTACTCACGAAAACTACTGACCACACAACTACTGAACTACACAACTACTGACCACAACCACACAACTACTGACCACAACTACTGAACCACACAAATACTTACCAAAACGACTAACCAAAAGTAGTACTGACCACAACTATGGACCATGTCCATTCTGTAGGGCCTAAAGAACCTGCAACAACCACACAACTACTGAACTACACAACTACTGACCACACAACAACTGAACTACACAACTACTGACCACACAACAACTGAACTACACAACTACTGAACTACACAACTACTGACCACACAACTACTGACCACAACTATGGACCATGTCCATTCTGTAGGGCCTAAAGAACCTGCAACAACCACACAACTACTGAACTACACAACTACTGACCACACAACAACTGAACTACACAACTACTGACCACACAACAACTGAACTACACAACTACTGACCACACAATTACTGAACTACACAACTACTGACCACACAATTACTGAACTACACAACTACTGACCACACAACTACTGACCACAACTATGGACCATGTCCATTCTGTAGGGCCTGAAGAACCTGCAACAACCACACAACTACTGACCACACAACTACTGACCACACAACTACTGACCACACAACTACTGACCACACAACTACTGACCACACAACTACTGACCACACAATTACTGCTCTAGCTCTGGTCCTGCCCTCTAAAGATTAGGGGTTCAACAAGTGTTTTTCGAAGAACCAATAGGGTTGTTGGCATTGAAAATGGCCCCAAAAAGGGTATTTAACATAGGCCAGGCCATGTTGTTACCTCAAATCACAGCAATAATTCCTTGCATTATGCCTGGGAAGAAAACACTTACATTTTCTCAACTTGCCATTGGTTCAACCATTGGGTCAACTTACCCAGAGGTACACAGTTAGACTATATTAGCACACACAGCTACAAGGATGCACTTTCATGCTAGGTTTAGTACCTCATATAGAAGCTTATAGAGACCCCAACTGATGTATAGAACAATCTTAAAATGATTCACAGTACTTTGGTTTAGAGTCAAGAATCATGAAACCATTAAACAAATTAATTTGACTGGGTGAAAATCTGTTTTCTGGACCTAACTAACTTGCTTACCACTTTTTCCATGTGGTTTCTTCCTTCACAGACTCCATGAAATGACCTCTTCCTAAATATTTGGCCAAACTATACATTTTGTGAACGATTTCTTACAAGCAAGGGTGTCTCAACTTACCCCTTTGGCTCAAATGACCCATTCTCCTCAATACTCTCCCTTTACACTATACAGAATGACAGAGAAGTATTCCTATAGGCAGGTATACAGGAGGGAGAGGAATGCAGAGCAGAGAGATCGTGATAAAAGACGAGACATTTGAGCGTCTGGGTGTGCTGTGCATATATGCGTGTGTGCATGTGGAGACATTCTTGCCCGTTTTGCATTTGAGAGAATTCCATGCTGTCCGTCCTGGGGAGTCTGTTGGTCATTCTGTGCCTCTGTCTCCCTAACACACCTCTTCATGTCCTCCTGAGAGAGAGAGAGAGAGAGAGAGAGAGAGAGAGAGAGAGAGAGAGAGAGAGAGAGAGAGAGAGAGAGAGAGAGAGAGAGAGAGAGAGAGAGAATGTAGAAGTCGTACTTCAACTATTTGCACATTTTTACAACAATGTACAAAACCAATAATATAACATTTGAAATGTCTCTATTCTTTTTAAACTTTTGCGAGTGTAGTGTTTACTGTTAATTTCTGATTGTTTATTTCACTTTTATTTATGATCTATTCCACTTGCTTTGGCAATGTAAACATGTTTTCCATGCCAATAAAGCCCTGAATTGAGAGTGAGGAGGGGTGAAGTGCGAGTGGAATCAGACAGGGGTCTGTACAAGCTGTGGAACACACACACACACACACACACACACATGTTTAGATCTGTCCCACCTGGGCTTTAGCCTCCTTGGCCTTTGCTTCTCTCAGTCGCTCCTCCATCACATCTCTCTGTATCTCAGCCCATATCCTTCCCACGTGTTTCCTCCTCCATCACCTCTCTCTGTATCTCAGCCCATATCCTTCCCACGTGTTTCCTCCATCACCTCTCTGTATCTCAGCCCATATCCTTCCCACGTGTTTCCTCCTCCATCACCTCTCTCTGTATCTCAGCCCATATCCTTCCCACGTGTTTCCTCCATCACCTCTCTGTATCTCAGCCCATATCCTTCCCACGTGTTTCCTCCTCCATCACCTCTCTCTGTATCTCAGCCCATATCCTTCCCACGTGTTTCCTCCATCACCTCTCTCTGTATCTCAGCCCATATCCTTCCCACGTGTTTCCTCCATCACCTCTCTGTATCTCAGCCCATATCCTTCCCACGTGTTTCCTCCTCCATCACCTCTCTCTGTATCTCAGCCCATATCCTTCCCACGTGTTTCCTCCATCACCTCTCTCTGTATCTCAGCCCATATCTTTCCCGTGTGTTTCCTCCTCCATCACCTCTCTCTGTATCTCAGCCCATATCCTTCCCGCGTGTTTCCTCCATCACCTCTCTCTGTATCTCAGCCCATATCCTTCCCACGTGTTTCCTCCTCCATCACCTCTCTGTATCTCAGCCCATATCCTTCCCGTGTGTTTCCTCCTCCATCACCTCTCTGTATCTCAGCCCATATCCTTCCCACGTGTTTCCTCCTCCATCACCTCTCTGTATCTCAGCCCATATCCTTCCCGTGTGTTTCCTCCTCCATCACCTCTCTGTATCTCAGCCCATATCCTTCCCGTGTGTTTCCTCCTCCATCACCTCTCTGTATCTCAGCCCATATCCTTCCCGCGTGTTTCCTCCATCACCTCTCTCTGTATCTCAGCCCATATCCTTCCCACGTGTTTCCTCCTCCATCACCTCTCTCTGTATCTCAGCCCATATCCTTCCCGCGTGTTTCCTCCTCCATCACCTCTCTCTGTATCTCAGCCCATATCCTTCCCGCGTGTTTCCTCCTCCATCACCTCTCTCTGTATCTCAGCCCATATCCTTCCCACGCGTTTCCTCCTCCATCACCTCTCTGTATCTCAGCCCATATCCTTCCCGCGTGTTTCCTCCATCACCTCTCTCTGTATCTCAGCCCATATCCTTCCCACATGTTTCCTCCTCCATCACCTCTCTCTGTATCTCAGCCCATATCCTTCCCGCGTGTTTCCTCCTCCATCACCTCTCTCTGTATCTCAGCCCATATCCTTCCCGCGTGTTTCCTCCATCACCTCTCTCTGTATCTCAGCCCATATCCTTCCCACGTGTTTCCTCCTCCATCACCTCTCTCTGTATCTCAGCCCATATCCTTCCCGTGTGTTTCCTCCTCCATCACCTCTCTCTGTATCTCAGCCCATATCCTTCCCACGTGTTTCCTCCATCACCTCTCTCTGTATCTCAGCCCATATCCTTCCCACGTGTTTCCTCCATCACCTCTCTCTGTATCTCAGCCCATATCCTTCCCACGTGTTTCCTCCTCCATCACCTCTCTCTGTATCTCAGCCCATATCCTTCCCACGTGTTTCCTCCATCACCTCTCTGTATCTCAGCCCATATCCTTCCCACGTGTTTCCTCCTCCATCACCTCTCTCTGTATCTCAGCCCATATCCTTCCCACGTGTTTCCTCCATCACCTCTCTGTATCTCAGCCCATATCCTTCCCACGTGTTTCCTCCTCCATCACCTCTCTCTGTATCTCAGCCCATATCCTTCCCACGTGTTTCCTCCATCACCTCTCTCTGTATCTCAGCCCATATCCTTCCCACGTGTTTCCTCCATCACCTCTCTGTATCTCAGCCCATATCCTTCCCACGTGTTTCCTCCTCCATCACCTCTCTCTGTATCTCAGCCCATATCCTTCCCACGTGTTTCCTCCATCACCTCTCTCTGTATCTCAGCCCATATCTTTCCCGTGTGTTTCCTCCTCCATCACCTCTCTCTGTATCTCAGCCCATATCCTTCCCGCGTGTTTCCTCCATCACCTCTCTCTGTATCTCAGCCCATATCCTTCCCACGTGTTTCCTCCTCCATCACCTCTCTGTATCTCAGCCCATATCCTTCCCGTGTGTTTCCTCCTCCATCACCTCTCTGTATCTCAGCCCATATCCTTCCCACGTGTTTCCTCCTCCATCACCTCTCTGTATCTCAGCCCATATCCTTCCCGTGTGTTTCCTCCTCCATCACCTCTCTGTATCTCAGCCCATATCCTTCCCGTGTGTTTCCTCCTCCATCACCTCTCTGTATCTCAGCCCATATCCTTCCCGCGTGTTTCCTCCATCACCTCTCTCTGTATCTCAGCCCATATCCTTCCCACGTGTTTCCTCCTCCATCACCTCTCTCTGTATCTCAGCCCATATCCTTCCCGCGTGTTTCCTCCTCCATCACCTCTCTCTGTATCTCAGCCCATATCCTTCCCGCGTGTTTCCTCCTCCATCACCTCTCTCTGTATCTCAGCCCATATCCTTCCCACGCGTTTCCTCCTCCATCACCTCTCTGTATCTCAGCCCATATCCTTCCCGCGTGTTTCCTCCATCACCTCTCTCTGTATCTCAGCCCATATCCTTCCCACATGTTTCCTCCTCCATCACCTCTCTCTGTATCTCAGCCCATATCCTTCCCGCGTGTTTCCTCCTCCATCACCTCTCTCTGTATCTCAGCCCATATCCTTCCCGCGTGTTTCCTCCTCCATCACCTCTCTCTGTATCTCAGCCCATATCCTTCCCGCGTGTTTCCTCCATCACCTCTCTCTGTATCTCAGCCCATATCCTTCCCACGTGTTTCCTCCATCACCTCTCTCTGTATCTCAGCCCATATCTTTCCCGTGTGTTTCCTCCTCCATCACCTCTCTCTGTATCTCAGCCCATATCCTTCCCGCGTGTTTCCTCCATCACCTCTCTCTGTATCTCAGCCCATATCCTTCCCACGTGTTTCCTCCTCCATCACCTCTCTGTATCTCAGCCCATATCCTTCCCGTGTGTTTCCTCCTCCATCACCTCTCTGTATCTCAGCCCATATCCTTCCCACGTGTTTCCTCCTCCATCACCTCTCTGTATCTCAGCCCATATCCTTCCCGTGTGTTTCCTCCTCCATCACCTCTCTGTATCTCAGCCCATATCCTTCCCGTGTGTTTCCTCCTCCATCACCTCTCTGTATCTCAGCCCATATCCTTCCCGCGTGTTTCCTCCATCACCTCTCTCTGTATCTCAGCCCATATCCTTCCCACGTGTTTCCTCCTCCATCACCTCTCTCTGTATCTCAGCCCATATCCTTCCCGCGTGTTTCCTCCTCCATCACCTCTCTCTGTATCTCAGCCCATATCCTTCCCGCGTGTTTCCTCCTCCATCACCTCTCTCTGTATCTCAGCCCATATCCTTCCCACGCGTTTCCTCCTCCATCACCTCTCTGTATCTCAGCCCATATCCTTCCCGCGTGTTTCCTCCATCACCTCTCTCTGTATCTCAGCCCATATCCTTCCCACATGTTTCCTCCTCCATCACCTCTCTCTGTATCTCAGCCCATATCCTTCCCGCGTGTTTCCTCCTCCATCACCTCTCTCTGTATCTCAGCCCATATCCTTCCCGCGTGTTTCCTCCTCCATCACCTCTCTCTGTATCTCAGCCCATATCCTTCCCGCGTGTTTCCTCCATCACCTCTCTCTGTATCTCAGCCCATATCCTTCCCACGTGTTTCCTCCTCCATCACCTCTCTGTATCTCAGCCCATATCCTTCCCGTGTGTTTCCTCCTCCATCACCTCTCTGTATCTCAGCCCATATCCTTCCCGCGTGTTTCCTCCATCACCTCTCTCTGTATCTCAGCCCATATCCTTCCCACGTGTTTCCTCCTCCATCACCTCTCTCTGTATCTCAGCCCATATCCTTCCCACGCGTTTCCTCCTCCATCACCTCTCTGTATCTCAGCCCATATCCTTCCCGCGTGTTTCCTCCATCACCTCTCTCTGTATCTCAGCCCATATCCTTCCCACGTGTTTCCTCCTCCATCACCTCTCTCTGTATCTCAGCCCATATCCTTCCCGCGCGTTTCCTCCTCCATCACCTCTCTCTGTATCTCAGCCCATATCCTTCCCACGTATTTCCTCCTTCACTACCAGTTTCATCTCCATCTCCTCCCTCAGCCCCACAAAGCACTCCTCAAACTGGGCCTGCTGCTCTACCCGCTCCCCCTGTCCCTGCTCGGCCTCCAGCCTCTCCCTGTCCAGCAGGAAGGGAGGGAGGGAAAGAAAGTGATAGAGGTCCAAAGGGAGGTAAGGAGAGAGGGAAGCAAAGATGAAGGGAAGGAGGAACAGAAGGAGGGATGGAGAGAGGGAAAGAAAGAGCGATGGGTGGTTAGAATTGGCACTGTTCTCAGTGGTTTGTGGTAGTCAGCCCCAGGGCTGGTGAGGAAGAGTGAAATCTTAGGGCTAGCTGCTGTACCTTTCCCCAGAGTGCAATTATAGAAGCCATTATTCCAGCTAGGGCTCCAAACTCCCAGCCATAATACAGCCTATCTGCCAGGAGACTCAACAGCCACTTCAATACGGGGTGTTCATCTCATAACTATACATCTAGCGCCAGAGGGACTAGAGAGGGAGGAGGTACGGAGAGAGAGAGGGGGGGGGGTGAGAGGAAGCAAAGGGTGCTAAAGTACATATTCTTTATGTAGTAGAACATATTGGAAATGTAAAATCTGGTAGGATCCTGGTCTCAGTGTGTATAATGTATAGCGTAATGTATATAATGTGTGGGTTAGTGATATGCTACTGTACATCTGTCAATGTGTCAATCAAGGTCAGTATTTCACGTGGAAATCCAGCCCATCTGGATTGAATGAGGTGAGACCAGAGTTGTTGATGTGTGTGCAGCTGGATATAGAACAAACACATGCATATTACCTTCACCTCTAGTGTAAGCAGGAGGAAATGTGTTTGTCAATCAATTCTAAAGCCTTTGGAAAAGGGAAGAGCGAGGAAACAACTTCTCGGCCTGAATAATGAGTTGACGGGCTATTAAATGTGTTAACTTGATTTGATCATTGAAATATAAATGTTCCATCCACGATTTGTCTTAGTGTGCGATTTACCACCTCCTGTTGATTTAGGGTGTTTGCTTTATCCTCCTCCACCTTCTGCAGAATACCTCCATCTGGGAGGGGGGGGGGCTCCCTCTGTGTGGACCCCACCTTAGTCTGCTCCAAATGGGGGGAGAGAGAGGCCAGCCCCGAGTCCTGGCTGGGGCTTGTGGAGGTAGAGGTGGAATAAGAGAGAAACTGCTCTCCCTGAACTGTTAGAACCAACAGCCAACACAGAACAAGGTCAGCTAACTCTGGTCCTGGAGTGCAGTTATTAGTGCAGGGTTTTGTTCCAGCGCAGCATTTGCACACTAAGCCTGTGCACATTGCAGCCCTACAAGACCCTTTATCCCAACCCTGCCACTGAACCACATATTTATACTGAACCACCATATTTTCATTCTGAGGGAAACAACTTAAGTGTGACATTGATGACAAGCCCTCAGTGGCTCTATTCCCTCCATTTCCTTCCTCCCATGCCCCGAAAACATGTTCCTTCCTTTAAGAGTGGAGCAGCTAGAGAGCAGAGTAAACATGAAACACCACACACAAGCTTACACAGACATTTACAATTCTCCCTCCAGAGATGTCATCCTCTTTCTCCATGCTGAATGACCCCTTGTCAAACTGATGTGTGTGTTTGTTCTCCGAGTGCTTTTTCTCCCTCGGATTACTGCTCTAACAGCGGACGGTCATTTGAATAATTGTTTACAAATGTCTTTCAAAATGTCAAAATGCCATTATTTTATATAGCTACTTGCTTGATATCCCCCACTTGGAGGGAAATAATTTCTGACCGACTATAGAGCGTGGAGGCAGGCAGAGAGCGGGGGCGAGAAACCATTCATCAGAAATGGAACCAAATACTCTGTGCCATTGTAAGTAAATAACGCTCCAGAAAACACAATAACGTTTGAAAGGCGTCTTGGAACGAAGGTAGAATTTCGACACAGCTACACGTCTCATGTTGTTTGCAGTTTTTAATGGAGGCTCTCTAGAAGCGGGGAGATAAAAAGAGAAGAAACCAAAAGCAGGAGGAGGTAGAAGAACCTTATTCTACATTCCATTGTTAGTGGAAGTTGCGTACACAAAGCGTGGCTTGAGTGTTGCATTGTTGAGTCCAGGATGTGTGTGGGAGAGCATGTGTAGAGGCTGGTCTTGTTCAGCATCCTCTGTAGAAGCCCCATGTCAGACATGCTCTCAACCCCTAACAGACACCCCTAGACTGGTAACAGAAGATCACACACCCTTCTTACTAACGAGCCTAGGCTGGATAGATGAGGATTACACCCTCCCCATTCTCTGTTTGACTCCTAAAAATACCCTCAGACTCCTAAAAGAAGACTCTCTCGGCTAGTTAGATAAAGCACAGCTCACTGTTCTTCTCTCTGAAGATCACACCACTGATTCAGCACTAACAAGTTCTCCCCCTTTCGGCACGAACGCTCTCTCACCCGCTCTTTCTCCGTCTTGTACCCCACGTCACCCTCCCGAGGCCCTTCACTTAATTCTAAGAAGGTCGCTTAGCAACTTTCACAACACAACAGTGTCGCTCTCCAACTTGGCACTTAGCTCTACTTTATACCCGTGGTTTTACAATGTGCGTCTGTGTGCATTTGTTTGAGGGTGTGCTCGAAAGGTACATGACAGATCCTTCTCAGAAAACAAATATATATATAGTCCCCTGGGCTTTTTAGAATAGCGTATTCTACAACAACTAAATATAGAGACAAAACACAACAGATTTTTTACAACACATTAATTCAGCTGCAGCATAATGAGGTTTCTGTGTGAAACCGATAATCCACCTGTAGCAGTTAGTTTGCCCTCTAGTGGTTTCCCTGGATTTGCAGACAGACTACACCGCAACCAGCAACAGAGAACTTGCAAAAACAACCGTTCTTCCTATACAAATATTGCTAATCATTTACACCCCCCAACCCCCCAATCGGCCGTGCGCAGTAGATCACTTGCTAGGTGTCATGTTGACTCTCTGGGAAAGGAATAGGAAAGTACAGACCGACGTTTGTGTTGGTCTGTCATCTCGTTCACGATTTTAAAAAAGACGTTTGCAGTATTCGTCTGTGGTTACAGCAATTATGCTAACTGCTTACCGATTTTAATACATTCAGAAACTACAATATTCACCATGGCTTTACAAAAATATACATTTACTGATGCATGTATAGCGATGCCATGGTACTTGGCACTTGCAACAATTAAAAAAAAGACTAACACGAGGTAAACAGGACACTCCCCTAGAGCAACATATGATTGGAAGGTAGATTGATGTACATTCAACACAACACTGTGCTCATCCAACACACAGGGCCTAGTCTGGCTGTGGTGGTCATCTGAACCTGAGAGGTTTTACAATTACATTTGGAATTGGTAAGCTCCCTGCTAGCATTGTAGCACATTACCTTTCAATTGTAATAGCATGTTAGCATTCACAATAGTTTGTACCTTGGCTTCGAGACTGGGGAAACTGCAATTTCGCTGAATCCAAGGGACAACTCAATATATTGATTGCCATACTTTTAAAACAGAATAAGTACTACTAAATTGTCTCATATTGGCAGTTTGACATTTGGTTCAGTCCAGAGGGGAGTTTGAGATGGGCTACTTCACAATCAATCAATCACCACCGGCAGTGGTTCCTCCTGCGCCCCCTCGTTGGCTGGGCTAAGTGGTCCGGCCCACCACACAGTCAAAGCGTTGTCCTGTCTGACCTCTGGGGTAGGTGATAACATCACGACATCTCCCTCAGAGTCTCCATCACTACTGTCCCCCGGGGAGAGGAACTGCCGCTGCCCGCTGGACGACACCAGCAACGGCATGAAGGGGTGGACACTAGGGGGAGAATGGAGGGACGAGAGAGACGGGACGTTGACAGAAAATAAGAGCGATATTGAAAGGACAAATACGCTGCTGCCCCCAAACAGCAAGTGGGAGACCACTTCTAAACATCTACATATTTAGTATATTAAATAGATTCAGCAGGCAAACAATGCTAATAAAATCCTGGTAAAGCCTACCTGATGCCGTTGGTGCAGTCCCTATGGGCCTGGAAGTGGAGCTGAGGCTGCAGTAGCTCCTGGTTACCATCGGGGGGAGCTGTGAGGGTGTCCCACACTGACACCACCCCCCCTGTGTCACCACTCAACAAGTATCGGCCAGACCTACACGCACACGGTCAGCATTAACAACTACACACACAGAGACAGACCGAGAGATGGTATAATATGAAGAGCAGTTGTGAAGAGTATAATCTCCGAAGTTGTGAAGAGCATAATATGAAGAGTAGTTAAGGGTGCTAAGTCAAGGGTTTCTGAACTGGTGGAACGGGGACTGAGAGTAGCAGGAAGACAAGATGCAGGGTATGGACTTACGGGTCCAGGTCGAAGTAGATCCGCTGGTTGGTGGCCACATTCCTTTTCAGAGAGAATAGAATCTTTCCCGGGTCCCTCAGGTCCCAGCACAGAATCTCTGGGTCCTACACACACACACACACACACTTGTACAGCTAACCCTGTCGGGACTCAAAATCCTATTTTCCCTAACCTCTACGAAATAGTATTTGACCTTATGGGGACCAACAAAATGCCACCAGTTGGTGAAATTTGTGTGTGTTTAACTATTCTTGTGGCGACCCCATAAGAATAGTTAAACAAACACACACACACCTCAAGACTTACAAGTTAAATAATAACACTGATAGAGAATGTGGGTATGAGTGCGTAAATACAGTATGTGTTTTAGAAAACCACCACATTCTCCACTGTGACACTGTACTCCTCCTACCCAAATCTCTCTCTGAGTGGTCCGTTTTCTAAAGGACAACTCTTTTAAGCCCCACGTCTCCCTTTGAGGTTGTGTTTGCGTTCGCTCACCTTGCGACCCCCAGTGTACAGGTAGTGTCCGTCGGGTGAGAAGGCGAGGTGTGTGATGCCCCCGTGGTGCCTGGGCGGCAGCAGGGCCAGCTGAGAGCCATCCTGGCAGGAGTAGAGGCCTGCGGTGCGGGAGTACGAGCCACAGGCGTACACAGACTGGCACGGGCTGAACGCCATGCAGGAGATGATGCCACTCTGACCCTGACCCTGCTTCTTCACTGGGGAGGGAACACACACTCAACGTCCACATGGGTTCAGATCAACATATTAAGGACCGTTTCGGTTTGCGCTGCTGGTATAACTAATGGGTTAGAAATCTAGGAAAACATGTTTTATTTTACCAGGTAAGTCGACTGAGAACACATTCGCATTCATAGCAATGACCTAGGGAATAGTTACAGGGGAGAGTAGGGGGATGAATGAGCCAGTTGGAAGCTGAGGATAGTTACGGATGATTAGCCAGGACACCGGGGTTAACACCCCTACTCTGAACATAAGTGCCATGGGATCTTTAGTGACCACAGAGTCAGGACACCGGGGTTAACACCCCTACTCTGAACATAAGTGCCATGGGATCTTTAGTGACCACAGAGTCAGGACACCCATTTAGCATCCATTCCGAAAGACGGCACCTTATACAGGGCAATGTCCCCAACCACTGCTCTGGGGCATTGGGATATATACAGGTTTTTTTTTAGACCAAAGGAAATACTGCCTCCTACTGGCTCTCTAACACCTCATCCAGGAGCATCTGGTCTCCCATCCAGGGATTGGCCAGGACCAACCCTGCTTAGCTTCAGAGGCAAGCCAGCAGTGGGATGCAGGGTGGTGCAGGGTGGTATGCACATAAGAGCATTTGATGCAGCTGCGTTGGAATTATTTGATCACTTGAAAGACAAATACTGCACTTACCAGGATCCCCTGTGTTTATTTAACTAGGCAAGTCAGTTAAGAACAAATTCTTATTCACAATGACGGCCTAGGAACAGTATCCTTTGTTCAGGGACAGAACGACCAATTTTTTACCTTGTCGGCCTCGGGGATTCGATCTGGCAACCTTTCGGTTTCTGGCCCAATGCTCTAACCACTAGGCTACCTGCCGCCCCATTTATAGCTGACATTGCAAATTATAACGGATATTACTCTGTCTACACTGTAGAGAATGATTGAGCAAATAGCGCTACACAGCTGATTCAAATAATCAGAGCTTGATAATGAGTTGGTTATTGTAAATCCGATATATAGTGCTATAGGGCAAAAAACAAAAACGTGCCCCAGGGCAGAGTTCGGGAAACCGCCAATCTAGTCTACTAACCTACAGTGGGCCTTTCCTCACAATCTCTTCCAGGCCTGTCTGTGTAGAACACCCTGACTGTCTTGTCGAAGCCGCAGTAGAGCTGTGATCCGTCTGGGGAGAAGCAGAGGGAGTGGGCTGCGGTCAGCTCGTCCAGATGGTTGTAGGGCCTGAAGCTGGCACGCAGGTCCCCGTAGAACGCATCCCAGATATGGACCGGGTTATCACGACTGCTGCTGGCTATACTAGGGGGGAGATGGAGGAAAGGATGGATGGAGAGAAGGAAAAGGGATGGAGAAGGACGGTTGGAGAGGAAGAGATTGGACACGGAGGGAGTTTAAGGATGGATGAAAAAGAAGGGGTGGAGAGAGAAGAGGTTGAGGGAAATGATGGAGGTAGAAAGGAAACAAGTGTGGGTCACAACAGGACAAAGGAAGAGTCATGTTTTCATCTCACTTGAAAAACACACACTGCTTTGTGCCAGATCCATCAGAGGACATTTCAGTACTTCCCTCCCCAGTCACCATTTCAGCTTGAATTTCATTCAGCCCCTCTTATCTATTCACTAACAGTTTGTTGCTTTATAATGGACAAACAAAAAACGAGCCATCAACAGACAGACATACTGTATGGCTTTTCAACTAACAGAACTGTGGGGGGGAACCTAACAGCCCAACATAAACGCTTAAATATCACTGTCTGAACTGAGGCTCAATTAGCCAAGAGGAAATTAGCCTGGGCGGCTCAGTGCTCTTATGGCACTGTGTCTTTGTTCTGTCTGTTGGGAATCCCCTCATTAGAATGGTTCACCACAGCTAGCCTGGACACCGGCCCAGAAAGCAATTCAAAGGAGGAACACCAGTGACCATTCTACACTCCACAGGGGGGGTACAGCACATGGCTTTAGGCAGAGAGAGGGAGCGAAAGAGGGAGGGAGAGGAGGAAAGAGGAAGGAGGGAACGAGGGAGGAGGGAGAGCGTGAGAGAGAGGAGGGAGGGAAAGCGGTAGGTAGAGCGTGAGAGAGGAGGGAAAGCTGGAGAGAGAGAGAAACACAAAAAGAGAGAAATATGACAAAAACAGCCAAGAATCCCACTGCCACTTCACAGACCCTCACCACATGCTTGTAAATGATGTCATGTTTTTACTATCTCTACCAATCAGATCCTAGTACATTCCCCAGACACCCAAACAGGAGTACGCCTCATCCACCTGTGAGCATGACGCAACGATGTCTTCTAAACATACGGTTCATTTGACTCCCCGAACAAATGTTTAGGAAACGTTAGGGCCACGTCATCCCACCTGACTGACTCCACTCCGTAACCCTCAACAACACCAGACAAAACATCATGCTGTCTGAACACACAGACGGAGTTCACATGGTGGGTCAGGTCCTACTAGCAACCTCGTCCCAGTTACCCTGGCTCCTCCCAGAGTCCTGCTCTCAAGGGGTTCATCCCTCAGACAATCATCTCCTTGGTTCGTTCATGCTCTCAACCTCCACTCCCCCCTCTCTTTCGTCAACTCCCTTTCCTTTTTTCTCATTCTCTCCATTTCTTCTCGCTGTGAAGAAATGTTTTCTGTTCCGTGTCGTTTATGGTTTGATCCTTCACTCCTTGTGTACTGTCCCCCTTCCACCCAATGACCCCGCTCTCTCTCTCATTCCCCCTCCTTCTTCTAGTCTAGACGATATGTTGCTTTCCTCGCTTCGTGCGGTGGACCACAACCCACGCTGGGCACTGATCAGAGAGGAACTATCGGAAGCAGTGTGAAGGGGTTGGGGGGGGGGTTAAGCGGTGCGTGCTGTTGGTAAGGAGGCCTCGTTAGCGGCCTCCTTACCAACCCGTAACAATGGCATTCTCCACGGTAACGGCTGGGCAACATTGATCTCAGCTTGCCACGGCACAGACTGAGTCATAATAATTACAGTGCTTTAATGAGGCCCTTTAAAAACAGTCAGTTCTGTTAAAGCCGCAATATGTAACTTTTTGGGAGCCCTAAACAAATAGCCAATAAGTATTCAAACACTATTCAACCATGCCTCGCAAGACGGGGCACCTACAGTATTGGTAGACGGGTGAAAATAAAAGCAGACATTGAATACCCCTTTGAGCATGGTGAAGTTAATTACACTCTGGATGGTGTATCAATACACCCAGTCATTACTAAGATACAGGCATTTTTCCTAACTCAGTTGCTGGAGAGGAAGGAAACTTCTCTGGGATTAAATTAAAAAGGAAATAAATGTGGCAAAGAAAGGAACTTTATTGTCATGAATACAAAGCGTTTGTTTGGGGCAAATCCAACACAACACTGAGTACCACTATTGATATATTGAAGGATGGTGGTGGCTGTTGTAGTGACTGTATTACCACCACACTGGCTCCCGAGTGGCACAGAGGTCTAAGGCACAGCATCTCAGTGTTAGGTGTGTCACTACAGACCCTGGGTCGATTACAGGCTGTATCATAACCATTTGTGATTGGGAGTCCCATAGAACGGCGCACGATTGGCCCAGCATTGTCCGGGTTTGGCCGGGGAAGACCGTCATTGTAAATAAGAATTTGTTCTTAACTTACCTAGTTAAATAAAAGAATTGACCGTTGAGTCATGGTTATATCCTCTTATGCACTATGCATATGTATTACCCTTTAACCTAACCCCTAGCTAACATTAGCCAGCTAGCCAGAATTCCTAACATACCATACCTTTTGCAAATTTGCATAATAAGAATTGTAATTCGTAACATATCCTACCAAAATGGGTCATGGGCAAACAATTTTAATACATACCAAAACATTACACGAAATGGAGTGTCTCGGATTTATGTACAGAAGAATACGAAATGAAGGAATTGTCAGTAGAGCTCCGAGACAGGATTGGGTCGAGGCACAGATCTAGAGAAGGGTACCAAAAAAAAATGTATGCAGCTTTAGAAATCCAAGACCACAGTGGCCTCCATCATTCTTAAATGGATGAAGTTTGGAACCACCAAGACTGTTCTTAGAGCTGGTCGCCGGGCCAAACTGAGCTATCGTGGGAGAAGGGCCTTGGTTAGGGAGGTAACCAAGAACCCGACGGTCACTCTGTCAGAGCTCCAGAAGTCCTCTGTGGCGATGGGAGAAGCTTCCAGAAGGACAACCATCTCTGCAGCACTCCACCAATCAGGGATTTATGTTAGAGTGGCCAGACAGAGGCCACTCCTAAGTAAAAGGCACATGACAGCCCACTTGGAGTTTGCCAAAAGGCACCTAAAGTACTCTGACCATGAGAAACAAGATTCTCTGGTCTGATGAAACCAAAATTGAACTCTTTGGCTTGAATAACAAGCGTCACGTCTGGAGGAAACCTGGCACCATCCCTATGGTGAAGAATGGTGATGACAGTATCATGCACTAGGGAAGTTTTTCAGTGGCAGGGACACTAGTCAGGATCGAGGGAAAGATGAACAGAACGAAGTACAGAGAGATACTTGATGAAAACGTCCTTCCAACAGGAATTGCTTCAGGACAAGTCTCTGAATGTCCTTGAGTGGCCCAGCCAGAGCCCGGACTTTAACATCTCTGGAGAGACCTGAAAATAGCTGTGCAGCGATGCTCCCCATCCAACCTGACAGAGTTTGAGAGGATCTGCAGAGAAGAATGGGAGAAACTCCCCAAATATAGGTGTGCCAAGCTTGTAGCGTCATACCCAAAAAGACTCAAGGCTGTAATCGCTGTCAAAGGTGCTTCTACAAAGCACTGAGTTATCTATGCATAGTCACTTCAATAACTCTACCTACATGTACATATCACTTCAATTACCTCAACACCAGTGTCCCCGCACATTGACTCTGTACTGGTACCCCCTGTATATAGCCCCACTATTGTTATTTACTGCTGCTCTCTTACTTGTTTGGGGGTATTTTCTTAAAACTGCATTGTTGGTTAAGGGCTTGTAAAGTAAGCAGTTCTATACCTGTTGTATTCGGCGCATGTGACAAATACAATTTGATTTGAGTAAAGGGTCTGAATCTTTTCCCATATTTATTTAGCTAACTAGGCAACTCGGTTATTAAGAACAAATTCTTATTTACAATGACGACCTACCCTGGCCAAACCCGGACTACGCTGGGCCAATTGTGCGCCGCCCTATGGGACTCGCGCAATGCCGCCGGGGGTACGAGATATATAAAAAATGTGATTCACATTTTCAAAGAGTCCATAAAGATTTTCCAACGGGGCTATGCAGTTTCTCCCGACGCCACGTGGGTACACTGCAGCATTCACCGAGAGGCTCTTGCTGCCAAGGGAATGCCTGACAGCTTGAAAGACGTTTTGGACACTACAGCGAAAATGGTTAACTTTGTTAAAGCAAGGCCCCTGAACTCTCGTGTATTTTCTGCATTATGCAATGATATGGGCAGCGACCATGTAACGCTTTTACAACATACAGAAGTGCGCTGGTTATCTAGGGGCAAAGTATTGACACTTTCTGACCGCTTGCATGATGACGAGTTTCTCACACGACTGGCCTATCTGGGTGATGTTCTTTCTCACCTGTATGATCTGAATCTAGGATTACAGGGACTCTCCGCAACTATATTCAATGTGCGGGACAAAAATTGAGGCTATGATTAAGAAGTTGGCGCTCTTCTCTGTCTGCATTAAAAAGGAGAACACACAGGTCTTTCCATCATTGAATGATTGTGCAAATAAACTCAAGCTTACGGACAATGTCAAATGTGACATAGCGAAGCACCTGAGTTGGGTGCGCAGGTACTTTCAAAACGGACGGCACAAACAACTGGATTCGTTACCCCTTTCAAGCCCTGCTTCCAGTCCACTTACCGATATCTGAGCAAGGGAGCCTCAGTGAACCATGCAGCCGATGTAAGTTTTGATTTCTAAGACAGCCTAAGGTTTGTATCATTCACAACTAATGTTGCCAAATAACTCTAAATCTAGTGTATAGGACCCGTTTCAAATGATCACTCTTACACTGAACATAGCCACTTCACTTGCGTACTCTCGTTCTGGAATTGGAAAAATATCCTTTCTATTTTATTCACCTAAGTACAATTATATTCTTCTCACGATAAAATTATAGAATATAAAATAAATGGCAGGGGACTTAAGCATATCTTGTCTGCTAAATGAAAAGGCCTACGGTTCGGCGCATTGCCAGATAACACAGTAGGCCAACTCATTCTGTTCATCTCAAATACTTTTCCTTCATATAATAATGTTTCTTATGACATGGATAAAATAAATAATGGATTTATTTTGATGGCGTAAATTACATTGATTTATTATACTTTCTTTAAAATGTAGATGTTCCAAAAGTGGCATCTGCGGCTTGCATCCGTGGAGGCCTGGAGATAAACGCGTTTATGTTCATTAATGGTCAATTACCGTGAGACTGGCAGCCTTTTGCATGACAATAACCAGTTGACAAAATTTCATGACCACCACAGCCCTAGTGGTAGCTGCATCATGTTATGGGCATGCTTTTCACCGGCAAGGACTAGGGAGTTTTTTTTAGGATAAAAATAAAGAGAATAGAGCTAAGCACAGGCAAAATCCTAGAGGATAACCTGGGATCAGTCTGCTTTCCAACAGATATTAAGGGAGACAAATTCACCATTCAGCAGGACAAGAACTTAAAACAAGAACAAATGCACAGTGGAGTTGCTTGCCAAGACGACATTGAATGTTCTTGAGTGGCCTAGTTCCTGAGTGGCCTAGTTACAGGCTTGAAAATCTACGGCAAGACTTGAAAACGGCTGTATAGCAATGATCAACAACCAACTTGACAGAGCTTGAAGAATTTCTTATAGAATAAATGTGCAATTATTGTACTATCCAGTTGTCCAAAGCTCTTAAAGACTTACCCAGAAAGACACAGCTGTAAAAGAAAAGTTGATTCTAACATGTATTGACTCAGGGGTGTGAATACTTGTGCATTTAATTTTCAATAGATTTCTAAAAACATGTTGGGGTATTGTGTGTAGATGGGTGAGAAATCCATTTCATCCATTATGAATTCAGGCTGGAACAACAAAATGTGGAATAAGTCAATGGGTACGAATACTTTCTGAAGGCACTGTAGCTTAAAGGGAAATTAAAAAAAACATAGGAATAATCTCCAGCACCACCCTAGCATCAACATGTGTGAGAATGGCACATTTCTACGTTTTGTAGTAAAAAAGATAGAACGATCAAGTGTTTCCAATGACATCATTAACCAATTAGTAGGCAATGCCTAGTCATAATTGATCAAAATCACACCGATGAAGTCATTGGAAATACTTAACTTCCTCTATCGTTTAACAATAAAACATAGAAACGCACCATTTTC
Organism: Oncorhynchus gorbuscha; assembly: GCF_021184085.1. NCBI lineage: Eukaryota > Metazoa > Chordata > Actinopteri > Salmoniformes > Salmonidae > Oncorhynchus > Oncorhynchus gorbuscha. Next base: position 29,057,950 of record NC_060197.1, read on the forward strand.
ACTTATGTTGAGGTGGTGCTGGAGATGATTAATACAAAGTTGAACCATTTTGAAGTCTCCCTTTAAAGCTGGAATCAGTCAAGCTGGAATCCATAGCAGTGAAACGGACACGTCCGTTATCGATATTAGAACAACAAAGACCTGTTTTTTTCCCACCCCCTTAGATCCTCATTGCAGGGGTGATAGAACAGCTTAATATGTAATGATTTTTGGGGGGACTGCGGTGCGTGACGTTCCCCAGCAAACAACAAAAACAGAAGCAGGATAGACAGTGGAACTGCTAACCCTACTGCGGATTCCATCTTTAAAGTGCTTTGTGACAACTGTTGACATAAAAAAAAATGGCTTCATAAATAACGTTCGATTGTTTGAACTCACAAGCAGGAGTCAGGGTCCAGGGAGCTCATCTTGGGGTACCAGCAGTAGTCATAGATGGTGTCCCCCTCTGCCATCTTCAGCACTGGACTCTGCAGGCGAGGGAAGGGGAGACACGAGATAAATACTGTGTTGATCTCCAAGGGGAACCTAGCCATTTTAGTCAGTTACCCTGTGGTGTATTCATTACGCAATAAGTTTTGCAACAGAAAACAAGGGTTTCTATTGGACAAATTCAGGTTGATCCCTGTGTTTTGTTGGCTTTTTAGTGAATTAAATCTCTGGAGCCTCACCATCTCAGTGAGCAGGTCCCAGTTGTAGCTATAGATCTCAGGGGGGAGGTTGTAGACACGCAGCACGTTGTCTGCACTGTTGGTCAGGATGCACAAGCCATCTGGGGCCCTGGAGAATTAACAGTTACTTCTTCAGATAGCCTGTAAAGCAAAATGGATTCTAAAGCCACGTAATCAACCAAGGAACAATATTTTAAGAGGGAGTTACCATTTGCAGCCCTTGAGGTAGTTCTCAGGAAGGCTGGAGTACTCAGCCCAGGAACCAGTCAGCATCTGGGGGTTCTGGCTGAAATCGAGACCCAGGCTGCAGATAGGAGAGGGGGGATAAGAGTAGGCCGCAGTACATGAGAAATACATAGATGAGGACAAACAAAACAGTGGATGGATAATTTAAAGGTTTGGACACCCAAATATCACCGCCGAAATGTTTCTTCAAACCTTGAATCTCTGTGTGCTTAATTTTTTTGCTTCTAATTATTTATCTAGAATAATCTAGAATAATCCTAAAATTCTTCACATACTTTTGTCCTTCGCTGGTGCTTTCAGCTGAGCTTTCCTGTTCCCCCTCTTCCACCTCTTCCACCTTCTCCTGTTCCCCCTCTTCCACCTTCTCCTGTTCCCCCTCTTCCACCTTCTCCTCTCCTCCCTCTCTCGTGCCATGAGCCTCACAAGGACCTCCATTCTCATGGCATTCTACTTCTTCGGCTCCTGCGTCTTCTCCTCCTTCCATCACACTTGGCTGGTTGGCCTCTGTAACAGATATGGATAAACATTATGAGTTAAATACTATTATTCCATTCAGTCAAGAGGCTAGAGGCTATGTTCCCCCTTTTTGGTCTTCAAAAAAACCCTTATTTTTTTAACAAGGAATGTGAATCAAACATATGATAAGCATTGACTTAGAATATTTAGAGAAATGCACACCAGTGAAGGAAGCTTTTCCTGAAATACAACAACTGGTAACAACTTTACCTCCATTATGGGTCAGTACAGCCAAGTCTTCCTGCCTCAATCCTGCCTGTTCTATGGGTCCTCCATGTGTATCAGGGGGGTCCAGGCTGAGACTCAGCTCCAACCCATCTCCACTGAGCCTAGGCTGCTTAGCCACTGGAGGGGCCTCTTCTTCTTTATTCTCCCCCAGTTCCAAGCACTCACCCTGGGATAGAGGTGGAGCTGATTGAGGAGGATCACTTTCCGCCTCTGCCTCCCGCCCAACTCCTGCCACATCCCCACTTTCACCCCCCTCTACCGGACCAGACATCTCTCGATCACTATTTCGTCCTATCCTTCAGTGCTTCCTCTCAAATCTTCTTTCCCCCGGCGTCACAGTGCTGAGTTGTATATCCTGCCTCCCTGGTGGTCTGCCTGTGTCAGACGTTAGTGTGGTAGGTGCTACTAGGGTGCTTCTTCCTGCACTGTGGATGTCTCAGTCTGGTTGTGGTCATCACAGCACCCACGGCACGGGACACTGGAGGGCTAGAGGGGTTGGCAAGGAGAAATTGAATGCGAACACACTACATCATGGGTGCACGTCAAATAAAACCCATCTAGGTAGCTAACAAACATATCACCAATCATTCAGCACTACATCACAATATCGACAAAATTACGCCATCAGTGTTGTTAGAATGATATTCAATGCGAGGGTTGGTTAAATGACGGCTAGTTTAGCAATTAGCTAACTAGCTACTACAAAACATTAGTTACAGATGGACAACTAGCGATGCTAACTAATGTTAGCTAGCTACCTCTTTGGTCGGCCTTACGTTTTTTTTATTAGGTTTCGGCAAAGGCGAAACTCTTCTTTACTGAAATTGAGTATTCGAACGAGAACAACGGAGCAGCACACTGGACTTGGATAGCAGCAGTCGCGAAGTCATGCTGCGAATTCGTAAACACAAGACACCGCCATGTTACGTTCACCAGAACTATCGCGAGACTTCAAGCTAAACGTAGCCCTTCCTCGGAAGTAGGGGGCGACTTTTTTAAACGATTTTGCGTTCCTTGTGTGGACAAAAGAAAGACACACTGACTGAACCAAATATAATTTACATACGGCATAGGCTACCCAACCTGATCAACTGAAAAAATGCCTAAACTACAGTTGTTGCGTTTATTTTTAAATGAGCGTTTATCGGAGTCTGCTGCTGTGGAGATTTTCGAAGCAGTTGAGAAAGCGGTAGCGGAGTACCAGGAGGAGAATGATCGGCTACGGAGACTGCTGCGGTTCACACCAGAGATACAACTATGTAGAATAGGTTCGTATGTATTTTTTTGGTTTGTAAACACTAATTTGTATTATTTTAGAGATCCTGGTTTATAACCGCGGATATCGATTCTGCCAATGGAGCATTGCTTTTGTGGCACTGCCGATATCCGCGGGTTTAAGGGCCAGATAGATAATGAAACCCCTTCTATATATGATGCTTAGATTGAACGCGCTGTGCATTTCGTTTTAGGCTATCAAACAACATCCACAACGACCATTGTTTTCCACCTCGTTTCAAACTGTTGTTAAACAGTTTTTCAATTTGAATAATCACAGTGAGGTGAGTTTTAAATTCACGATACTGTTTTGAGGACAAGTGTTTGATGTGATTTTCTATTGCATTTGCATTGATGCAACATGCAAGGGGCACCTTTTGGTTTTAGAAGTGTTAGGGACATAACTTGGCGGGGGGTCTGAGGGTCATCCCACTTTGTGGAGTATCGAAACGCTAATTTCCTGAATTTCGACACAAATCTAATATGACCCATGACCCTCCTAGCCATCTCTATTTAGAACAACAAAAAGTAAGCAAGAATGACAACAGTCATCAAACTATGTAAGATACCGTTATTAAATATGTTTAAGGGAGAATCTGTAGATATACTGAGATGGGGAAAAAAACACTCTGCCAGAATTAAGCCATTCAACACAAGACCATAACATATATGTCCCCTTTTGTGTTTTACATCTCCAGCAGAGGAATGACATTTCTGAGTGCATGATGTTCAGTTTCACTGGCATATAGAAGAGCCAGCAGCATACCACCTTGCTTCTGAAGCTAAGCAGGGTTGGTCCTGGTTAGTCCCTGGATGGGAGACCAGATGCTGGTGTGGTGTTGGAGGGCCAGTAGGAGGCACTCTATCCTCTGGTCAAAAAAAAAATCCTAATGCCCAAAGTGATTGGGGACACTATCCTGTGTAGGGTGCCGTCTTTTGGATGGGGCATTAAACATGACTCTCTGAGAGCATTGAAGATCCCATGGCACTTGTCATAAGAGTAGGGGTGTTAACCCCGGTTTCCTGGCTAAATTCCCAATCTGTCCCTTAAACCATCATGGTCACCTAATGATTCCCACCTTACAATTGGCTCATTCATCCCCCTCCTCTCCCCTGTAACTATTCCCCAGGTCGTTGCTGTAAATGAGAACGTGTTCTCAGTCAACTTACCTGGTAAAATAACAGAACAATAAAATAAATATAGTATGTTCTGTGGACGGTCTTACACTGCAGTTATTTATGTTTTGAGATTATATGAACATGACTGGGCATTCTAACATCTCTATCCATTCATCATCAATAGTGTTTCCCAGGTCTTCCTCACATTTTTGTTTTACATGTTTCAGTGTCATCGGCGAGAGCCATTATCAACCCTTGATACCGTTTGGAAATCAACTTTAGAGATTTGTCAGACTGCCTTAAAAATAGTTTCAGTCTTTTGAAGCTTCTTGCTTGTCCAGTGTTTGCCGCACTGAGAGAATAAAGTGTTGTATCTGCAAGAGTTCACCTCTGTGCCGTCACAGACTGGTCTTCCCTGGCTGCCTGACCCTGATGAGACCCCTGTCGCCATCTGCTCCTTCTCCGATGAGGCTTGACAAAGAATGACCTTGGTGTACATTTATACATTCATTCTATTCGTGAACAATATGACGGTTCAATAATTGAAATGATCATTATTCCCAGATCCCAGACTGTTGCCTACCCATCAACTCAAGATGGGACATTGTATCCATTTACTGATTGTTATAATGCAAAATTCAGTTGAGCTCTGTAGACTGGTCTTCCCTGGCTGTCTGACTCTGCTGGGACACCTGTCACCATCTGATTCTGTTAAGACGTGATGAGCACAGTGTTGTGTACTGACTGTGCACCGTGACATTGAAGCCTGTAGAGTGGTTTATAATGTGTCGGTGAGAAAAGTAGGAAATTAGCTAGGGAAACTTGACAGATCAACGTTCCGTTGCTATACTGACTAATAAAAACTCATATTACGTTGAAGAAACGTCAGAATATATCGGTCTTCAATCGTTTGGCCTCTGGTTAAATCGTTTGAGTCAGGTCTAGTGATTTGAGGCAAAAATAATTGCTGAAGTTGGTAAGCTAGCTAGCTAACGTTTGGCTAGCTCTAGCTAATGGTACATCATAAAATTTACTTCTGTTGAAACGGGCCAAAAAAAAGGCTACAAAACATTTCCATACTCACAACAGCTGTTAGATACTGCTACCTGACAGATAGCTAGAGGATAGCTAGAGCCGAATTGGCTGCTAGTAATGTTAGTTCATTCACTTCAGTCGAGAGGGGATGAAACACTGGCTAACGTAACATGTCAGTTACACTACTACCTCAGCACTGGGAATAAATATATATATTTTCTGTCAAACAGCAGTTACCTTGCCAGCTAAATCAGTCAACTAAAGAGTAGCCCGTTTCTGCTCTGCTTGCTTTTACAACTCAGGAAAAAAAAGAATGAATCTCAGAACATTTTGTATTATTCTGTATGTAAATCCGAGACACTCCATTTAGTATGATATGTTACAAATTACAATTCGTATGCTATGTTAGGAATTTGCAAAATATACAAAATGTTATGAATTTGAAATAAAAGGTGGCTAATAACGTTAGCTAGGCTAGGGGTTTGGGTCATGGGTGAGGTTAAAGGGTTAAGGTTAGCTAAAAGGGTTAAGTAACATGCGAAGTAGCTAAAAAGTAGTTGAAAAGCTGCTTATTAGGTAAAATGCTAAAGTCCTCCGTGATGAGATTTGAACTCGCAACCATTTTCTTGCTAGAAGTTTGCGTAACCATCGGTCTTATGTAACAATACCAAACAAAACATATCATACTAATTTTAGTTTTTGGATTTACATTTACTGTGTTATGTCTAGTTTATGAGACCAGGCTGCCAGAGTGTATGAAAGGAGATTGTCACTCAATGGTCATGTGGGCATTTTACTAGGATCATGACTGCTGGTGTGGTGGTAATAAGGTCACCGCAACAGCCCTACTAGATATCCCTGAGGGGTATCATACGAAGCAAGCTAGATCTACTCAGGGTTTTCTAAAGCTAACCAGCTTCAGTTAGCTTCACATTCCAGCTCGGGCTTCATCCGCAGGACCCAGGCCCGGGGGTCTATTCAGAGCCCTTTCCTTTTTCCACATTTTGTTACGTTACAGCTTTATTCTAAAACTTATTAAATACATGTTTTCCCTCAATCTACACACACTACCTCAATACCAAAAATATATATATACCTTATTTACGTAAATATTCAGGCCCTTTGCTTTGAGACTTGAAATTGAGCTCAGGTGCATCGTGTTTCCATTGATCACCCTGGAGTTGTTTCTAAAACTGTGGTCATTTAAATTGATTGGAAATTATTTGGAAAGACCTGTCTATATAAGGTCCCACAGTTGACAGTACATGTCAGAGCAAAAATCAAGGAATTGTCCATAAAGCTCCGAGACAGGATTTTGTCAAGGCACAGATCTGGGGAAGGGTACTAAAACATGTCTGCAGCATTGAAGGTCCCCAAGAACACAGTGGCCTCCACCATTCTTAAATGGAAGAAGTTTGGAACCACCAAGACTCTTCCTAGAGCTGGCCGCCCAGCCAAACTGAGCAATCGGGGGAGAAGGGCATTAGATCAGGGAGTTGACCAAGAACCCAATGGTCACTCTGACAGATCTCCAGAGGTCCTCTGTGGAAATGGGAGAACCTAACAGAAGGACAACCATCTCTGCAGCACTCCACCAATCAGGCCTTTATGGTAGAGTGGCCAGACGAAGCCACTCCTCAGTAAAAGGCACATGACAGCCTGCTTGGAGTTTGCCAAAAGGCACCCAAAGACTCTCAGACCATGAGAAACGAGATTCTCTGTTCGGATTTATTTATTTATAGGGGACAATGCACATTAATCAACATCAATATTACAACATCCATGTAAATGTGCCAGGTTTAGTCAAAAGCTCATTTCCACTGCGAATGTATAGCCTACAAAATGAATTGAACGTATAAACAATTGATATATGTGATTAAATAAGTGTCTGTATCACAACACGCATTTTGAAATGGCATTGTGCACTCAGGCATATCTAAAGACTATAAATGTAACCTCTGCTTCTCCTCTCCTTCCCTCCAGACTCCCTGCAGTTCTCTCTTGCTGTCTCTGAAGAGAAGGTTCCCCCTGAGCAGCAGCACTGTGGGCAGGAGTGGAGCTCCAGTCTGGGGCAGGAGGACCCAGAGCCCACACAGATCAAAGAGGAACAGGAGGAACTCCGGATCAGTCAAGAGGAAGAGCGGTTTCAAGGGTTGGAGGCTGACATCACAGAGTTCAAATTCCCTCCTACCTGTGTGAAATATGAATGTGATCAGGAGGACCCACTTCAGTCCATGACTGAACAGACTATGGAGAACAGAGAGAGTGACTCCAAACCAGTTGATCTCAAACCTTTTGGGACTGTGACCCGCCTAAAGGGTCTCGACATTCCCTTTGACCCTCCAGGTAGTCAAAACAATGCCTCCAGTCACAGCTCTGCTACAAGCAGCGACCATGTAGGACTTAACAGCAGCCCACCATTGGATCTAATTGTGCACAAACTGGCTCACACGGGGAAGAAACTATTTAGCTGTGGTGACTGTGGGAAAAGCTTCAGTCAAAAGGAACACCTAGGGAACCATGTACGCATTCACACAGGAGAGAAACCGTTTAGCTGTGGTGACTGCGGGAAAAGCTTCACTGTCAAGGGGAACCTAACAGTGCACAAACTGGCTCACACTGGAAAGAAACCATTTAGTTGTGGTGACTGCGGGAAAAGCTTCTATCAGAGCCAGGAACTAACTGCGCATATACGGACTCACACTGGGGAGAAACCGTTTAGCTGTGGTGACTGTGGGAAAAGGTTTTATCACAAGATTACTCTAAACCGACACATTCAGACTCACACAGGAGAGAAACCGTTTATCTGTGGTGACTGTGGGAAAAGGTTTTATCACAAGATTACTCTAAACAGACACATTCAGACTCACACAGGAGAGAAACCATTTATATGTGGCGACTGTGGGAAAAGCTTCAGTCAGAAGGAACACCTAGGGAACCATACACTGACTCACACAGGAGAGAAACCGTTTAGCTGTGGAGACTGTGGGAAAAGCTTCAGGCAGAAGGGGACCTTAAATACGCATAAACTGACTCACACGGGAGTGAAATCATTTAGCTGTGGAGACTGTGGGAAGAGCTTCATTCTGAAGGGGTCCCTAAAGTTGCATATACAGACTCACACAGGTGTGAAACCATTTATATGTGGAGACTGCGGGAAAGGCTTCTATCTGAAGGGAGACCTAGGTAAGCATATACTGACTCACACAGGTGAGAAACCATTTAGCTGTGGAGACTGTGGGAAAAGCTTCAGGCAGAAGGGGACCTTAAATACGCATAAACTGACTCACACGGGAGTGAAATCATTTAGCTGTGGAGACTGTGGGAAGAGCTTCATTCTGAAGGGGTCCCTAAAGATGCATATACAGACTCACACAGGTGAGAAACCATTTAGCTGTGGAGACTGCGGGAAAAGCTTCAGGCAGAAGTCGGCCCTAAAGACGCACACACGGACTCACACTGGAGAGAAGCCATTTCACTGTGGAGACTGTGGGAAAAGATTCAGTCAGAATGGGGCCCTAAAGAAGCATTTATTGACTCACACAGGAGTGAAATCATTGTAGCTGTGGTGACTGTGGAAAAAGCTATCAGAAAAGACACCTAACTGAACATATTCAGACTCACCCAGGAGTTAAACAACATGACTGCTCAGTCTGTGACAGAACATTCGTTACGGCTCATCTGCTGAAGCATGTTAATAATGTCTTCAAAGAATGAAACGCGGGAGGACAAATATACAGTGGGGCAAAAAATTATTTAGTCAGCCACCAATTGTGCAAGTTCTTCCACTTAAAAAGATGAGAGGCCTGTAATTTTCATCATAGGTACACTTCAACTATGACAGACAAAATTAGAAGAAAAAAAATCCAGAAAATCACATTGTAGGATTTTTGAATTTATTTGCAAATTATGGTGGAAAATATGTATTTGGTCAAGAACAAAAGTTTATCTCAATACTTTGTTATATACCCTTTGTTGGCAATGACAGAGGTCAAACGTTTTCTGTAAGTCTTCACAAGGTTTTCACACACTGTTGCTGGTATTTTGACCCATTCCTCCATGCAGATCTCCTCGAGAGGTCTGCATGGAGGAATGGGTCAAAATAGGGTCAAAAAATGGCAGAGGTCATAGCTCCTTGGGAGTCTCCATTGGAAAAAGTCTGTCCTCGACGCCTGTCCTCCTCTCCGTGAACCGGAAACTGATAAGTGGTCGAGGAGAGTGGTCATTTGTTAGTAGCCGGACGAAGAAGTGTCATCCAAAACCCATTGGATAAGAAAGCCAGAGGTCCCACTCCAATTACCTTCTCCTCCAATGGGTTTTGAGAAGGAGACATGGAGTATGCCATTTGAGATCTTCCCATAAGTACCCTTTCAGCAGCTAGCTCGGCATTCTTTCAGAATATGCCACACCCCCTTTGAATCGGCTGTTTTCTCAAAGGAGAAAAACATGCACCCGTTTTAAAACGATACACTACTTATCCTTTTATCCATAAAATGTCTTGCACATCCAGCTAAATTTTGTTTTGATCACTTTACACATTTAATTTGGGATTCTACCCCTGTAGCGCCGAGTGGAGAAGGGTAGTCTCATTTCATATGAGCGCATTTCTGTGAATCCCAAACCAGCCCCTTGCCGCCACCTACTCGTACGGAGGGCCCTCCGTTGTCACGTGTTGCTGACGAAACTCCCGGGGATGACTTCCATCGAGTGGCAAGGGGATCAATAAACCCATAGACTTCGGGACACACTAGGGACTTGAATGATGCGATTCATGCTCCATATTTTAATAATAAAATGCACATGAAATTCAAATGAACAATTGACTAGAAATACTCTTAACAGTTAAACGTATCATTTGGGAGGTAATTTCATATGTTTTGAGTCAAGCAATGAAATTCAACACAAACACACATTTCCTATAATTAGGCAAACTCCAAACATATCTTAGTGCGTGTTGGGGATAGCACTTCACTCTGGAGCCTGCTTGGTTCGAAATGGCAATCAGAGGCTCTAATTAGCTGCTACATACAGGGCTAAATTGTTTACCCTTTTGATGGTGGAGAGAAATGTACGTTTTAAAGTTCATTTACACAATTTTTTTCCATGGGGTGTAGATAAAATATTTCCGCTTTTAAAGCGAGTTTTCTGTAGGTCTACCTTTTTCCATGGACATTTTGTGTTGTTGTAATTGTATACATTTTATGCAATTCTACATATTTTGCCATGGGCAGAGATACATTTTTGCATTTTTTAAAGCTTATTTCCAGCAATTTTGTCACGGCTTATACCATGTAATTATATCTGAGTGACCTAACAAAATCAATGGGGGCCTGCTGGAGGTCATGGCCTCTGGGCACTGCATGTCCGGTCGGTATTCGACCGTGATTACTAGAAGTTTACATAACTGGCTAGACTAACTTACCAATAACATTTTTTTTTTGCTGACAATTGAGTGACTGTCAGTAACTGACAGAACAAGAGAACTGCTGATGCACAACCAAATTGCAAAACGTACACCTTCTACCATTCTAACTCAACAGTAAGTTAAGACCCTAAGTGACCTTGGATCAATCTAGATTATAATTTTCAGTTCCTCAGCTTTGGGACACTTGTGCAAATGGAGGGCCAAGGAGAAGGGGGTGATTTGAGATTCAGCTCGTTTCCTCCACTCGCCTCAACTCCTCCATTACTTTTGACATTTTTCAAAGTGGAGAGGCAGCGAGCAAAACTAATTGAGATTCTCCCCTTGAGGCAAATTTGTTTCTTGTGTTCCACAGAAGGTGCATGCTTAGGGGTGCGTTTGAACGGTTTTGTGGTGACCACAGAGAAAGCATTCCCATTATGGCATCTGAGCTCATTGAGGCAATCTCCATTTTAAAGTAGTGAATTTTCTTCACAATTGGCTGATCCCTCCTGATGACCCGCCTGGACATGATTCCAACAGTTTCATCAAGAGGGATCAGCCAGTAAAGTCGGAAGTTCCACCCACTTGACTACTTTAAAATGATGGAACCCCTTAATGGCGCTGCCCATGCGAAAACTGCCTTTTGGCCACTCATTCTCTGAGTGACCGCTGTGAGTCACTGCCTTTTCAAGGTGTGTTGCCTAATGTGGATAAAAATAGTCTTACCTACATATTGATGCTTACAAATAATACTCATGCATGTTCCATTTCATATGTTTGTCTGAGCAAAAGGAATGACACAATTTATGGTAAGAATAGGGAAAAACAGAAATAACATTCATAGTCATACCCATCAAATGCATTTTATTTAATCACTTTTGGTTCTCTTCAAACAAAAAACTAACTATTTACAATTCTTTAGGTATGTTCTTTTTCTGAATGCATTTATGTTACTAAACTCATTCAAAACGTTTAAGTGATGGAATTGAGCTGACTGGGTGAAACAAGGGAAAATATCATTTGGTAAATTAATCATCTCCCCCAGGGGCATCACAAAGCAAAAACATCAATAACTTTTGAACTTCAAGGATTAACAGAAAATCAGAAAAATGTCAACAGCTGGAGACTTGACAGACTAACATATGATAACCACCAGTCATTCAACAACAGACTAGAATAATTGGTGGCTACATTTGAAACGCAGCTCCCTGCAAACCAGCATGCCACTGGCATCCTTATCTGACCGATGGAATTCAAATAATGACAATATCCTGCTCTCTCGGTCTTCACAAAGTACTTCAGTGACATTTTAGATTTTCCCCAATCGGCACTAACCAATACATAAACTGATCCAAACGGACTGAATAGAGTGTATTCAAAACCAACCCAGCTAAAACGTAACTTTCTGAGAACCATATGTTTTAATAGTTTGGTGAGAGTCTGGTCGTGTTGATTTTGCATATGACCTTTTCACAACTTTCTGGGAATGTTGCAGGATAGTTGCTTGGCTTTGGAACATTCTCAGCACTTTGTCAAATGTCATTACTTTTAACAGAATGTTTCCTAAAAGTTCAAACATGGTTACATTTAAGTTCAGTTTTGGTAATGTTTTAAGAACATTCTCCAACTGGTTTGACATTGGGAATGTTCTCATAGTTCAGAGAACGTTAAACAACGTTCTTCTGTGGTAATTTCAGTACTTCAGCATAACGTTTCCTCATGGTTCTATTTAAAGTTATGTTCTCATTTGTTTAAAACGTCCTATAAAAACTTTAATGTTCAGAGAACGTTATTTCAAAACATACATTCTGTTCTCAGCGTCACCAAAACACTCTTGTTAAGTGTGTTTGGGTGTGGTGGCCGCACCCACTAATTGGCCACACCTGAGCTTGAGTGCTGTTTCCTTTAAAAATGTGGTCTGTTTGAAGACTCAAAGGAACAGATTTGTATGTGTAAAAAAAACAATGGCACACTCGCTCCATCCTGATGGCACAGTAGACTAATTCCAGAAGATTATAGGTTCGAATCTCACAGATGCAATGTCACAATTTTTTTTTTTTAAATGTTTGCATGAATTTCCATGTGTCTGATCTGTGCTTGGAGTTTAAACAGTTAACCCCAAATAAGCTAGCGGTGCTCTTTTTTGAAAAAAAAACTTCAAGTACCTAGAATTTCCGTTCTCACTGTTTAATAAAACCTCAGAGGGGAACTTCAAAGGAACCAGAGTAAAACGTTGTAAGAACCTCCCTGCAACCTAAAAAATAAACATTCCCAGAACAGGCAAAGTTTTCACTGCTGTTCTCAGAACGTACATTTTTTCTTCTTCTGTTTTACCAGTTAGGAAAGGTATGGCTTCTTCCCACAACCAATGGGAAACAAAAAAAACACAACATTCCCACAACTTCCAAGGAACCAAATGTGCTAACTGGGTAGAAAGCCAAAGCTAACATATATGGAAAAACCTGAACCAGTCATATCCTACAACGAAGTTAATACTTGTTTTGTCGGACCAACCAGAACTGATTCTAAATAGGAAAACACTTAAGAGAATGAATCCATTCAACCTAACTGACAGGGGAAGTACTGGGTTTCTCCATACGAAAAACAAACGAACAAGTTTCAGAACTGTTCCAAGCACCTTCAGTAGAAGAGAGACAAACCCATTATCAACTGTATAATGGAATACATATAGCAACAAGTATCATAGCCACTCAATCTGTTGAGTAAACCTTGACTCGTATACAGCCATTCAATACCATTAGCTACAGTAGACGCTTCTAATATACAGGGACATAAGTCATTACAAATGGTCAGTAGTCAAATGTTTAGGGACAATTTAGGCTACTCCGAGAACGCCAAGAATAAATATATCCTCCATTTTAAGGCGTGGTAAGCACCAAGATAAAACAGTTGAACATGTTTCAAATCAAGTCTCATAATGTGAATTATTGTGTCAAAATCTTTTCCGTCAAACCATTACTAGTGATGGGGTAAATAGTAATATGTAGTGTGTGTGTGAGACAGAGGACAGATTTAAAAAGTCCAATGCAGACATCTCAATATCAAATCATTTCTGGGAAACAGTTTAATTACCTTACTGTGATTTCATTGATTTAAAATGGTCAAAAAGAAACAAAAACAGCTTCTTAGCAAAGATCAATTTAGCAAGGACTGTCTGGGAGTGGTCTGGGTGGGGAGGGAAACTAAACTAGCTGTTATTGGCAGAGAGGTTTGGAACGCTTCTTCTTATTGGTCTATGTCACCATGTAGGCGGCAACTCCATCCCACCAAAATAGGCAGTCTTTTCAAATAGCTCTTAAACTAAAAGAGCATTAACATTTTCACAGTTTTACAGTATTATTCAAACCTCAATGTGGAAATATACTATATATAAAGTCGTTTTTTTTGGGGGGTGCACTGGGCCTTTAACATACCCTTCCAAGTCAGCTCAGCTCCACACTATACTCCAGACTTCTCATTCCTCACCCTACACCAACTACATGTATAGGCATTTAAAACTGGATATCTGAAAAGAAACACTCTTGCTTTCAAAAAAGGCAAACCACCATCATCATTGTCGTAAGGGGTTTTCTACAGTTCTACTTTCATGCTGACGTGCAATAGATGCTGGACAGAAATAACGTAACATACAACAGTATTGTTAGCTAATAAGACAGTCCTGTCCAAGTAAGTAGAACAGACCTCCCCTTCAAATGCTATTGTCCTTATGTTCTCTTACTGTTTATTGAATATTTAGAGTTTGCCATACAAGGCAGATCTGTACAGTTAAGGCATGTTGAACAGAGAGAAAAGGAAAACAATTAGACGAAAACAAAATACTTTCACGTTATTTACATAGCAGTTTGAACTCAAGCGTGTAGTATTGAGCCTTTCCGCTTGTGTGTGTGTGTGTGTGTGTGCATGAATGTGTCATGCAGTGTTTCCCAAACTCGGTCCTGGGGACCCCAAGGGGTGCACGTTTTTGTTTATGCCCTAGCACTACACAACTGATTCGAATAACCAGCGCTTGATGATTAGTTGATTATTTGAATCAGCTGTGTAGTGCACCCCTTGGGGCCTCCAGGACCGAGTTTGGGAAACACTGGTGTAATGACAGGCTCTATTAGTTGTGTGTGTGAATGTGGTTCTAGAAAAGAGCAAGTCTTTTTGAGAATGTGTGCTTGCAATTATTTTACCAGAATCCAGCTGCGTGTACTGTACACATGAGTAAAGCTCTACGTTTGTGTGTAGTCCACTGTTCCAAGTTCCTCTGCTGCTGTGGTTTCTGCTTGGCACTTTTACCACCAGGGGGCAGAAAGAAGAGGAAAAGAAAGGTTTGAAGATACAGTACGCTCCATCTCCTTTCCAACAGAGGGCAGCTAGGAACAGTTAGAATCCTGTGGAAAGAGAGAAAGAAGATCTTCATTAGACAACACTGAAAACAGAACTGCGATAAGGACAACATAGCTACCAACATTATACAGTAGATTCACTAAGGAAGAAAAAGTATAAACATTAAATAGTTAAGTGATAATGCCAGAGAAGCCGATGTTTGGAAGATATATTGGCACGGGTGTGCGTTGAGGGCCGGCAAACTGTGCTACCATATCCTCCAAACACCGGCTTCGAGGGCACTTGTATACAACGGGTTACCAACATATTCAAATACTGATCGACAAACAGTACCAATCAAAAGTTTGGACACCTACTCATTCTTTATTTTTACTATTTTCTACATTGTAGATTAATAGAAGACAAACTATGAAATACCACATATGGAATCATGTAATAACCAAAAGAAGTGTTCTTCAAAAGTAGCCACCCTTTGCCTTGACAGCTTTGCACACTCTTGGCATTAAACAACAGTCTTGAAGGAGTTCCCACATATGCTGAGCACTTGTTGGCTTCTTTTCCTTCACTCTGCGGTCTAAGTCATCCCAAACCATCTCAATTGGGTTAGGTCAGGTGATTGTGGAGGCCAGGTCATCTGATGCAGCACCATCACTCTCCTTCTTGGTCAACTAGTCCTTACACAACCTGAAGGTATGTTTTGAGTCATTGTCCTGTTGAAAAACAAATGATAGTCCCACTAAGCACAAACCAGATGGGATGGCGTATCGCTGCAGAATGCTGTGGTAGCCATGCTAGTTAAGTGTGCCTTGAAGTCTAAATAAATAACTGACATTGTCACCAGCAAAGCACCCCCACACCACCACCTCCATGCTTCACGGTGGAAACCACAAATGCAGAGATCATCCGTTCACCTACTCTGCATCTCACAAAGACACGGCGGTTGGAAGCAAAAATCTCAAATTTGGACTCGGACCAAAGGACAGATTTCCACTGGTCTAATGTCCATTGCTCGTGTTTCTTGGCCCAAGCAAGTCTCCTCTTATTATTGGTGTCCTTTAGTAGTGGTTTCTTTACAGCAATTTGACCATGAAGGCATGATTCGCACAGTCTCCTCTGAACAGTTGATGTTGAGATGTGTCTGTTACTTGACATCTGGGAAGCATTTATTTGGACTGCAATTTTTGAGGCTGGTATTTTGAATGAACTTATCCTCTTCAGCTAAGGTAACTCTGGGTCTTCCATTCCTGTGGCAGTCCTCATGAGAGCCAGTTTCATCATAGCGCTTGATGGTTTTTGAGACTGCACTTGAAGAAACTTTCAAAGTTCTTTACATTTCCGGATTGATTGACCTTCATGTCTTAAAGTAATGATTGACTGTCATTTCTCTTTGCTTATTTGAGCTGTTCTTGCCATAATATGGACTTGGTCTTTTACCAAATAGGGCTATCTTCTGCATACCAACACAACTGATTGGCTCAAACGCATTAAGGAAAGAAATTCCACAAATGTACTTTTAAACAAGGCACACCTGTTATTTGAAATGCATTCCAGGTGACTACCTCATGAAGCTGGTTGAGAGAATGCCAAGAGTGTGCAAAGCTGTGATCAAGGCAAAGGGTGGCTATTTTGAAGAATCTCAAATATTAGATATATTTGGATTTGTTTAACACTTTTTGGTTACTACATGTTTCCATATGTGTTATTTCATAGTTTTGTTGTCTTCACTATTCTACTGTGTAGAAAATAGTCAAAAGGAGTAGGTGTCAACTTGACTGGTACTGTATGTTTATGAAAAACATTATTTTGATAAATTTATTCATACTAGTTCATCCTTCCACGAGATACAGTCCCGACACAGATCTAAGTTTGCTACCCAAACTGGCTGGTCGTTCATTCTATCTGTTAGGTTGCCAGAGACGCGACCCAGTCGTTAAGTCTTTTTGTTCTATATCTATGGACGCGACCCAGTCATTTGTTCTAAATGTTCAATTGACATACTGGCTGGCAATGTTCTTATCCCTTGCTTGCTAGCTAGCCAACTACAGCTAATCTTTCAGGCACATCAAACAGTGCAGCCAGAAAACTAACTGCATTTCATTTATTTGACCTGTTTTCCTTTGACATGTCTTTGTATATATCCAAATTATGTCAGCTGATTCATGATTGACTGGCTGAGAAAAGCTGTCCGTCTCATCCTGACACATTCATTACTATGGGACAGCTGGAGATTGAATTTGAATATTGAAGCAATGTTGCAAATGTCAGAGAGACAGACAGCAAGGTTTATACAGATCTCTGCTGTTGAAAACCAAATGCTCGTCTAAAAGAAATGGGAGATAATGTCTAGATGATTTTTATAGTGGAGATCAAGTTTATAAATTGCCTGGCTGGGCTGATGAGACAGTGGATTGTGCAGTCAGATGGAAAAGAGTAAATAGGCATTTTAACATCATTGATTTAGCCGGTGCTAACTTGTGGAATAGACCCCGGCTGGAATGCGGTTTTAACCAAATCAGCATTCAGTATTAGACCCACCCGTTGTATAAATATAATATAATAATAATATATATATAAATAGACCCTTACCTATATGATGGTTCTCTTCTTGCAGTCACCTTGTAGTTGATCTCCAGGCAGTGGCTAGGTGGCAGAAGGCGGGGGGGGCATCTGGGCAGAAGGTCTCCCCGTACATCCATCGTTTGTGTTGTCTCTCCCCTGCCTTCTCCATTGGTTGGCGATTGTTGTTCAAACACCCTGGGCTGGGCTCTGCAGCGGAGTCCATTTTGATGACAGACGATGATCACCAATCAGTCTTGGTAGTCCCTACAGTCCGCAACTCCATCCACGTTAAGTCCTTTCTTTCGCCACTCCTGATGATAGACAGGGCCACTGGCAAAGTCAAGGGAACTTCCAGGTAGTTAATTTACCTCAGTATTTCAACAAAAAAAACATGTTTCCTTGAGGAACATTCACTCTGTTCCTCAATCTGTCTTGAATTTCTTTCATCTGTTTGTTTTTATATCAAGCCTTGTGGTTTTGTCCAAGAGATTTTCTAAAAAAAGGTAATACAAAAATATGGTTATGTACAGGAGGAAGGTGTGTTCCTAAGTCTTTCGTTTCGGTTTGAGTCTCGTTTTCAGTGAGACGGTACTAACTAAAAACTCAAAAAGTTACATTTTCCAACCCTCCCTTTGTACTATAATATTTCTGTGCTCCCGTCCCAAATGTAATGGAACCTCACAGTTAGAAAGTGCATAGTGAGTGTCAGGGCAGGGTGTGAGTGTCGAGGGGTGTCCCCCAGGGATCAGTACTGGTACCCTTTCATTTCCCCTCATTGCAGGGTTAATACACTCCCACTGCACACCCTGAGCCCCCTTAAAAAAGTATAATGATAAAAAGTAAGATATGCTGCTGACACAGTCCAATCAAATGCAATGGTAGATTTGAGGTCAACATCATGTATGTACAGTTTTACAAAATCTTCAAATTTCCTTTATTCTCATCCACCCCTAAAAGATTTGTCCATCTGTCTCTTTTACGTTGGTGGATAAAAAATAAAACTCCAATTTCACTCCAGGGCATTTTTTCTCTCCTATTAAAGCGATGATATTGTTGTTTCCTCTATTTGTGGTCGAAGTACCAAAAACACCTCTGCTGTGCCCTGCTTTTTGTTTAAGCTTTATACTTCTTTCAGTACTTGTCTAGTTAAGATAGACAGTTCAACAACAAAAAAGTAACTAAATGAAACCGGAAGACACACTAATAATGAACTCCCCCAAAACCAAAAAAAAACAGACTAACTTTGTTGTTGAATTCTTTCTCCTGCGCACCTTGAGGATCAGTCAATTCCAAAGAGCCATGCCCACTAAAGGGTCAAAGGGCAAGGATCTTGTCCGTCACATTGTGATGTCACTCCTCCTCCCGCCAAAAGCAATGTACGCCAATGAACGTCCATATTGCAGAAGCACACTCGCAAAACCCCACCCCCTACACAAAAAAACTGCACCCACAGAAATCTGTGTTTTGTAAACAACCAAAAATCCAGTAAGGAATAGAAAATAGTCTATTTTATTTCTCATAGTAATATTGTTTTTGTAAGAACAGGATTGCAGAGGCAGTGGGATCAACTGTAGCCATCCCGAGTTCTTCCTCGGAGTAAAAAAGAAAAGGTGACCTCTTCAATCTGAGTTTTTTTGTTGTTGTTGAAATTATATCCGGTATCATCACATTTTGTCTTTTTTGGGGGGGAGGAGGGGAATACATTCAAAGTTTTCTTAAGAAAGAAAAAACAAAACGCACTTCACATGGCGGTAATGAAACAAAAACAAATTAAGAAAAAAAATAAAAAAGCAGCCCCAAGTGCTTATCATAATCTTAGTCAAAATCTTTTTTTTTTCTTTGTATATATTCATATATAAATGTTCATTTATATTCAGAAAAAAAGTCACCACCATCATTATCAATAGCAACAACAATAAGTAACACGAATATGCTAACATGTTGTGCACCGTCCTGTACACAGACAGTTTGATGCCAATCGTTTTGAGCAGAATCTGAAACTCAACACCTTTCACACGCAAGTTAAAGAAAGCCGACAAGGCAACGTGATCACGTCCCAGGAAAACTAAACCGGACTAACCTTACAAAGAAGAAGAGTCATCATCCCCAGGCTATACTACAACTATTAGGATACATGACTGACATGCACATTGACTGTGCAGAGTGCTTAAGAGAATTTCATTAAGAACCTCATCTTTATTTTGGATGTAAATGGAATGTTATACAAGGTTTACAGACCCTTCTTTTTGCAATTTCACTTGGTTTTGAAAAATGTACCCCGGCAGGGATCGACTTCTCAAGCCTGGAGTTCCGGGGCAT
Organism: Oncorhynchus gorbuscha; assembly: GCF_021184085.1. Classification (NCBI taxonomy): domain Eukaryota; kingdom Metazoa; phylum Chordata; class Actinopteri; order Salmoniformes; family Salmonidae; genus Oncorhynchus; species Oncorhynchus gorbuscha. The sequence continues at coordinate 29,077,672 of NC_060197.1, forward strand.
CCAAAAAACATGAAAAGGCTCCAAAAACATCCTTTTACAAACAGAAAAGCGCTCACGTTTTTCATGTTTTGGGATGTCCCGGAACTCCAGAATGAGGCCCAGGAAGTCGATCGCTTCTGGGTAAGTTTCTCAAAACCAAATGAAATTGCCAAAAGAATATGTCGTCTGGACCCTTTCTAATAACATGCCATTTTACATGAAAAATAAAGATTAGGTCCCTAAAAATAGTTTAATTCTCCTTTAACTTAACATCACAGTACACTCAAAAGTAGTTCATGTCTCAATGGTCATTGAATATTCCCTCCCATTCACCCTTTCAGAGTTCTAAGGCAAAAATGTGCATGCACACACACACACACACACACACACACACACACACACACACACACACACACACACACACACACACACACACACACACACACACACACGTAGGGATCACTTCTTTCCTATGATTAGTAAAGACACAGGCGTACACACACACACTAAAGATCCTTACCACTGTCTGTTTGAAACCTCACAGAGGCTCAGAGACCGTGGCTGAGAGAAGACCGCAGGGGAGGGGTATAACCCATACTCCAAAATCACACAGAAAAAAATAAACAAGTGGTGGTCAACAACATAAAGCCATAATCCTCCTCTACAAATGTATGTGTTTCCACTACGTCTATCTGGGGATGACGAGCTGGTGAGAGGAAGGATGTGTTGTGGGATTGCCCTCTCACTCTCGGTCTCACACACAAGTATTCAAAGAAGGTCCCCATGTACAAGAGGACAGACATTCTACTCATGAAAGAAAAATAAAAAATGTATCTAATTTGAACCAAATGACGTACATCTTGGTAAGCAATGGAAAAAATATATACATTGTGCAGACTAGTATGTTTCTGATACACAGCAGCCCTCACACACACACACACAAAATATTAATCTCTATACCTAACCTCATTTGTTTTTTTATTTTATCTTTCTTTTTTAACACAAGTGCAAATCTTCAAGTTTTCTTTGTATCCATTTTTTTGTAATAGCTTTACTTTTTATATAAATGTATTATCTTAAAAAACAACAAAAAAAACAACAGTGTTTGTCTTTAAAGAAAAGATTGGTTTTTCTGATAAGGTTTCAAAATAAAGGTCCCCTCTACCTTTGAGTTCCCCCTCCCAGTGAGCCTATCCCACCAACCATTCACCTCACCCTTCCAGTTCAGATTTTCACGTGTATACATACGGCATTGCGTGTAGATTCAATACACACACACACACACACCACACAGATTCTGTATTCATAAAAAAAATATTCAAACTTAATAATAAAGTGCATTAGTTCAGTTTAAGGTGCTTAGTCTTACAAGTGCCAAGGGATACCCATCACACCCCCTTTCACCTCATCCACCCACTCAAGTGAACGATTTAAGAAGAGGAGCCCTACTCTTTTCTTTGGGGGGGGGGGAAGAGTGAAACAATCCTCTCCTTCCTGTCCCCCCCCCGATCCCCTAGCAGTGCACATTCGTCATCAGGTTTGTCTGATTAGTAGACAGAAGGCCTCAGGTAGTAGCTATTGCCGCTGCTGATCAAATCTGGATCAGTAATCCTCCACCATCTCCATCTCGTTTAGGCTCAGACGCTCACCCGCGTTATGGAACGAGTAGCCTGGAGAGGAGGGGGAGAACGAAAGAAAGAAATGGGGGAGAGAAAGAGAAAAGGAGGCGGCACAGGTGGATGCGGGAGGAGAGCAATTTAGAGAAGGCATCGAGCAACTCAATCAGTTATGACCCAGATCTATGAGCAGCCCGAAGAGAACATCCACCAGGCAGGCTTGCAGATTTCTCCAGAGCTGGGTGGTGACAGATCATACTGCGGTGATACATTGTGAAGTGATACGTTTGTAACACGTGTGCAATAAGTCGTAAGTGTGAATGAGTTTGAGGAGGACATGTCTTACCGAGGATGCTGGGGTCAGACTGCAGCATCACGGGCTGTTTCTTCTTCTTCATGCCCCCCTGGGCATCGTACATCCCTCCCTTAGCCATGTGGGCCGCCTGGAACATAGACTGCAGTGCGCTGGGGTTCACGCCCCGCATGGAGTCCTGGAGAAGAGGAATCCAATGAGGTACAGAGAGGAAAGACACACTGGGAGTCTTTCCTTGATTCCGTACATCCTCTCCCCTTGTTCCCACCTCTTCTCTGAGAAACAGGTGAGAGGACGTGAGGAATCAAGGACATGTTTTAGGTTTGAATCCACTGTGCCCAGTCGTAGCAGAGAGAAAGGTCTTACCTGCAGAGGGAAGGTGTTCATGGTCAGCCCTGCTACTTCCTTTGATAGCTAAGTGGAGACAGGATGGTAGGAGATCAAAACGAATACAATATGCTATGCACTGAGACAGGGCAGGGCACATACAGACGTCGTCACTAGAGGTCGGCCGATTTCACGTTTTCATAACAATCGGTAGTCAGCCTTTTTGGACGGCGATTATGGACGGTTACATTGCAATCCACGAGGAGACTGCGTGGCAGGCTGACCACCTGTTAAGTGAGTGCAGCATCAAAAGGACCTTGTGGCTGCAAGGCGCGTAGGTAAGTCGCTAGCTAGCATTAAAACTTCTCATAAAAAGCAACCAATCTTCACATAATCACTAGTTAACCTAGTAATATCGTCAACCATGTATAGTTAACTAGCTTGTCCTGCGTTGCATATAATCAAAGAGGTGCCTGTTCATTTATCATCGAATCACAGCCTACTTCAAATACACCAAACGGGTGATGATTTAACAAAAGCACAATCGTTGCACAAATGTACCTAACCATAAACATCAATGTCTTTCTTAAAATCAATACACAGAAGTACATTTTTTTATACCTGCATATTTAGTTAAAAGAAAGGCATGTTAGCAGGCAATATTAACTAGGGAAATTGTGTCACTTCTCTTGCATGAGTCAGGGTTTATGCAGCAGTTTGGGCCGCCTGGCTCGTTGCGAACTGTGTGAAGACCATTTCTTCCTAACAAAGACCGTAATTAATTTGCCAGAATTTGACATAATTATGACATAACATTGAATGAAGGTTGTGCAATGTAACAGCAATATTTGGACTTAGGGTTGCCACCCGTTCGATAAAATACGGAACGGTTCTGTATTTCACTGAAAGAATAAACATTATGTTTTCAAAATGATAGTTTCTGGGTTTGGCCATATTAAGGACCAAAGGCTCATATTTCTGTGTGTTTATTATAATTAAGCCTATGATTTGATATCTGACTGAGTGGTGGTGGGCAGCAGCAGGCTCATAAGCATTCATTCAAAAAGCACTTTACTTTGTTTGCCAGTAGCTCTTAGCGCTGTTTATGACTTCAAGCCTATCAACTCCTGAGATGAAGCTGGCAATACCAAAGTTCCTATAAGAACATCCACTATTCAAAGGTATATGAAATATAAATGGTATAGAGAGAAATATTTGACATGTCATAATTCCTATGATTATTTATTCGAGATTAATTTGATTTCATTTATGTATTATATTAAGTTAAAATAAAAGTGTTCATTGTTCATTCAGTATTGTTGTAATTGTCATTATTAAAATATATATATACACGCATATTTAAAAAACATTTAATTAAAAAAAGAAAGAAGACAATTCGGCCGATTAAATCGGTATCGGCTTTCTTTGGTCCTCCAATAAAATCGGTATCTGTGTTGAAAAATCATAATCAGTCGACCTCTAGTCATCACACACACTAATATACTTGAACCACGGACACGCTTCCATCATCATAACACTTGTTCGGAGGCAGACAGACAGACAACCACACACCTGCTCCTGCCCTCTTCTGGTTCTGGTTCTGTTTGGCACGGCGCTCCAGGAACTGCTTGGCGAACTCTTTGGCTTCCATGGTGTCTCCCAGGTAGGAGCAGATAAAGTCTAACACCTCGTAGGGAGATTCTACCTCCTTCAGGTATGCCACGATGGTGGACACTACACACACACACACACACACACACACACACACACACACACACACACACACACACACACACACACACACACACACACACACACACACACACACACACACACACACACACACACACACACACACACACACACACACACACACAGATTAGAACAGATATGAGAGAGAGAGAAAAGTAGGTAGCACTTCACGGTCATAACCATGACACAATATGACATAACTTGTCATAATATGGTCACAACACTCATGATCCATATATTTCCACCTGTTGTGACATATTGCATTATTTTAGGGCTGGTTATGACACCTTCATAGTGGCAAAACTATTAAGTTTTCCCCCTACCAAGAAGTTTCCTTTCGTTTGAAAGTTAATTTCTTAAATCCTTTGTTGTTGTAATGAATTATTTAGTCACGTTTTTGTTCTCCATCATATTTTAAATGACCTGTCGAAAACACACCTTTACGACACTGTCAAGAAGCATTGTGACCATCCTGTGTCTGTTACCTTGGACAAAGAAAAGACACTTTATGACACTGTCAAGAAGCATTGTGACCATCCTGTGTCTGTTTACTTGGACAAAGAAAAGACACTTTATGACACTGTCAAGAAGCATTGTGACCATCCTGTGTCTGGTACCTTGGACAAAGAAAAGACACTTTATGACACTGTCAAGAAGCATTGTGACCATCCTGTGTCTGTTACCTTGGACAAAGAAAAGACACTTTATGACACTGTCAAGAAGCATTGTGACCATCCTGTGTCTGTTACCTTGGACAAAGAAAAGACACTTTATGACACTGTCAAGAAGCATTGTGACCATCCTGTGTCTGTTACCTTGGACAAAGAAAAGACACTTTATGACACTGTCAAGAAGCATTGTGACCATCCTGTGTCTGTTACCTTGGACAAAGAAAAGACACTTTATGACACTGTCAAGAAGCATTGTGACCATCCTGTGTCTGTTTACTTGGACAAAGAAAAGACACTTTATGACACTGTCAAGAAGCATTGTGACCATCCTGTGTCTGTTACCTTGGACAAAGAAAAGACACTTTATGACACTGTCAAGAAGCATTGTGACCATCCTGTGTCTGTTACCTTGGACAAAGAAAAGACACTTTATGACACTGTCAAGAAGCATTGTGACCATCCTGTGTCTGTTTACTTGGACAAAGAAAAGACACTTTATGACACTGTCAAGAAGCATTGTGACCATCCTGTGTCTGTTTACTTGGACAAAGAAAAGACACTTTATGACACTGTCAAGAAGCATTGTGACCATCCTGTGTCTGTTACCTTGGACAAAGAAAAGACACTTTATGACACTGTCAAGAAGCATTGTAACCATCACAACCATGTAACCCGGACAGGCCCTTATATCAGTCAAACAGAGTCTTGTCCTGCTCCTGAAACTCGCTCCTGCATTCATCATCCCAGTCATCAGCAACAGAGCACTGGGGTGGGTGCATGTCTGACATCAACGTGTGAGCAATTACAATGATAATTTAATGGTGAATGTATTTATTTTTTATATATAAACAAACATACTGTTGACATGTAGGCTATGGTGTGATGGAATGTTTTGCCTTGTGTGGTAGGTTTGGTAGGTATTGACACTTAAGTCCGTGTCATAACCTGCCATAAAATAACCAGCGTGGCAGGTAATGACATTTATGTAGGTGTCATAACCAGCCATAAAATAACCAGCTGTCATGCCTTGGTCTTAGTATTTTGTGTTTTCTTTAATTATTTGTTCAGGCCAGGGTGTGACATGGGGTTATTGTATTGTCATATTGGGGTTTTTGTAGGCATTGGGGATTGTGGTTGATTAGGGGCGTGTCTAGTATAGGCTTGGCTGCCTGAGGCGGTTCTCAATCAGTCAGGTGATTCTTGTTGTCTCTGATGGGGAACCGTATTTAGGTAGCCTGGTTTCACTTTGTATTTCGTGGGTGATTGTTCCTGTCTCTGTGTAGTTTCACCAGATAGACTGTAATTGGGTTTCACGTTCCGTTTGTTGTTTTGCTTTTGTAATAGTTATTTAATGTATCGCTCTTCATTTATTAAAGACATGAGTAACCACCACGCTGCATTTCGGTCAGACTCTCTTTCTACAAACGAAGAACGCCGTTACAGAATCACCCACCACACACGGACCGAGTGGCGTGGTAACAGGCAGCGACAGCATGAGCAGCGAAAGGAGGATGAATTATTAGGAGAATTGACATGTGAAGACGCTATGGACAGCAGAAGCATGGAGTATACGATGTGGGAAGAAATAGACAGGTGGGCGGTCGACCCAGAGAGAGTGCCGGAGCCCGCCTGGGATTCGCTGGAGCAGTGCGAAGAGGGCTATAGGAGAATGGAGTCGAAGAGAAAGACGTATGTATTGGGGGAGGGCTCAGGGAGAGAGTGGCAGAGTGAGGAGTCAGACCTGAGCCAACTCTCCCTGTTAAACGTGAGGAGCAGCGATCAAAGGACTTCTGGACTTGGGAGGAGATATTAGACGGAAAAGGACCCCGGGCTCAGCCTGGAGAATATAGCCGTCCCAAGAAAGAACTGGAGGTGGAATAGCGGAGAGGCGCTGGTATGGGGAGGCAGCACGGCGACGCGGATGGAAGCCCGAAAAGCAGCCCAAAACAATTATTGGGGGGGCTTACAGGGAGTATGGCTATGCCAGGTAGGAGACCTGCGCAAACTCCCTGTGCTTACCGGGGGGCTAGAGAGACCGGGCAGGCACCGTGTTATGCTATGGAGCGCACGGTGTTTCCAGTGCGGGTGCATAGCCCGGTGCGGTTCATACCAGCCCTTTGTATTGGCCGGGCTAGAGTGGGCATCGAGCCAGGTAAGGTTGGGCAGGCTCGGTGCTCAAGAGCTCCAGTACGCCTGCACGGTCCGGTCTATCCAGAGCCACCTCCACACACCAGTCCTCCGGTAGCAGCTCCCCGCACCAGGCTTCCTGTGCGTGTCCTCTCTCCAGTATCACCAGTGACAGCACCACGCATCAGGCCTACAGTGCGCCTCGCCTCTCCTGTGCTGTCGGAGTCTCCCGCCTGTTCAGCGCTATCAGAGCCTTCCTCCTCTACAGCTCTGCTGGAGTCTCCTGTCTGTTCAGCGCTATCAGAGCCTTCCTTCCCTCCTGCGCTGTCAGAGTCTCCCGCCTGTTCGGAGCAGCCAGAGCTGTCAGTCTGCATGAAGCAGCCAGAGCTGTCAGTCTGCATGAAGCAGCCAGAGCTGTCAGTCAGCATGAAGCAGCCAGAGCTGTCAGTCAGCATGAAGCAGCCAGAGCTGTCAGTCTGCATGAAGCAGCCAGAGCTGTCAGTCTGCATGAAGCAGCCAGAGATGTCAGCCTGCAAGGACCTGTCAGTCTGCAAGGAGCTGCCAGTCTGCAAGGAGCTGTCAGCCTGCAGGGTGCTGTCAGCCTGCAGGGTGCTGTCAGAGCTGTCAGTCTGCATAAAGCAGACAGAGCTGTCAGTCTGCATAAAGCAGTCATAGCTGTCAGTCTGCATAAAGCAGCCAGAGCTATCAGTCTGTAAGAAGCAGCCAGAGCTATCAGTCTGTAAGAAGCAGCCAGAGCTATCAGTCTGTAAGAAGCAGCCAGAGCTGTCAGTCTGCAAAGAGCTGTCAGTCTGCAAGGAGCTGTCAGCCTGCAAGGAGCTGTCAGCCTGCATGGAGCAGCCAGAGCTGTCAGTCTGCATAGAGCAGCTAGATCCGCCAGTCAGCCATGATCTTCTAGATCTGCCAGTCAACCAGATTCTTCCAGATCCACCAGTCAACCAGTCTCTTCCAGATCTGCCAGTCTGCATAGAGCAGCTAGATCTGCCAGTCAACCAGAATCTTCCAGATCTGCTAGTCAACCAGAATCTTCCAGATCCGCCAGCCAGCCAGGATCTACCAGAGCCTACTACCTGCCTCATCTCAGTACTGGGCTTCCTCTCAGTCACGAGCTGCCCCTCAGTCACGAGCTGCCCCTCAGTCACGAGCTGCCCCTCAGTCACGAGCTGCCCCTCAGTCACGAGCTGCCCCTCAGTCACGAGCTGCCCCTCAGTCACGAGCTGCCCCTCAGTCACGAGCTGCCCCTCAGTCACGAGCTGCCCCTCAGTTCAGTGGGGTTCTGGGTGAGGACTATTAGGTCATGGTCGGCGGCGAGGGTGGATTATCCCAGGACGCGAAGGGGAGGAACTAGGACATTTATGGAGTGGGGTCCACGTCCCGAGCCGGAACCGCCACCATGGACAAACGCCCACCCGGACCCTCCCTATGGTTTTGAGGTGCGTCCGGGAGTCCGCACCTTAGGGGGGGGGGGGTTCTGTCACGCCTTGGTCTTAGCATTTTGTGTTTTCTTTAATTATTTGTTCAGGCCAGGGTGTGACATGGGGTTATTGTATTGTCGTATTGGGGTTTTTGTAGGCATTGGGGATTGTGGTTGATTAGGGGTGTGTCTAGTATAGGCATGGCTGCCTGAGGCGGTTCTCAATCAGAGTCAGGTGATTCTTGTAGTCTCTGATGGGGAACCGTATTTAGGTAGCCTGGGTTTCACTTTGTATTTCGTGGGTGATTGTTCCTGTCTCTGTGTAGTTTTGCTTTTGTAATAGTTATTTCATGTATCGCTCTTCATTTATTAAAGACATGAGTAACCACCACGCTGCATTTCGGTCCGACTCTCTTTCTACAAACGAAGAACGCCGTTACACCAGCGTGGCAGGTAATGACATTTATGTAGGTGTCATAACCAGCCATAAAATAACCAGCGTGGTAGGTAATGACATTTATGTAGGTGTCATAACCAGCCATAAAATAACTACAGGTCTAAATATATGTGCCATGGCAGTGTTATAACAGGTTATGACAACTGTTTTGACATGGTTATGACTGTCATAACATGTTATGACACTGGGTGTCAAGTAAAGTGTTACCAAAATGTATTATGGACAAAAGGCAAAAGTCATGTAGATAAGAGTTCGGGGATTTAGAGAGTGAGGGAGAGGAGAGGTGAAAGCATAGACAGCAGGGTTGCGAGTGTTTCCATCCAGCGAAGAGGACGACCGTTCGGGTTAGGAGGTGACGGTCTCAGGGGAAAAGGAGGGGAACGGTGGAAGAGTTCCAAGTCCAGAGGAGAGGAGGAGTTGTGACATCACAGGAAGAGCTAAGGAGTTACAGAAGGTGTGTTTTACCGTCCCGTTGGGAGGAGTTGTGACATCATAGGAAGAGCTAAGGAGTTACAGAAGGTGTGTTTTTACCGTCCCGTTGGGAGGAGGAGTTGTAGGCTTGGGTGTTAGGAGGTGAAGGGAGTGACGGAGAGAGGTAACTGTCTCTTAACGTCCAGTGTAGGTGGTGTTGAGGGTTAGGAGGTGGTGGTGGTGGTGGTGGGGGGAGTAACAGAAAGAGGTCAAGGTTCTTACCGTCCAGTGGGGAGGAGGTGTTGTTGGCTTGGGTGTTGAGGGCATGCAGCATCTGTTCACACCAGGTGGTGAACCCGTCCTGAGGCGTCTTGATGCCCTGCAGCAGCTTCAGCAGCTTGTCCTCCTCATCCGTACGCTGCTTCCTACGACTTAACATATACTGCTCACTACAGGGAGGGAGAGGGTGGGGGTGGGGGGTGTGGGTTAAATACACACGCAAACATACCGACAGTCACATAAACCATTTACTGCTCACAAGGACAGAGAGAGGGGGTATTTAAATACACACGGCACCCAAGGAGAGACATTAAAGGGCACACAAAAACTCAGTGAGCGTTTGAATATAGATCGAGTTGGAGAAAGTCCGGGGGGGACGACGACAAGGGAGAAAATAGGACAGACAGGGAGAGAGAAAGAGGGAGAGACGGAGAGTGAGATCAAGGCTTTCGGGTGCATGTATAGCGAGGGCTCTACTGAGAGGTGTTGTTCTCATCTACCTGAGTGAGGGGCTGCTGCGGCTGTTCTTCAGACCCTGCATGCTGCCACCTCTGGACTGGTTCTTCACTGCCTCCTCCCACAGACCCATGGCCCCTCCGCCTCCAGCCTTACCCTCCATCCCCCCTCCGCCTCCCCACAGGCCCCCTGGGACAGCACCTCCGTCCCCCCACTGACCCATGGACATGCCTTGATGCTGAGGAGAGAGAGGAGATGGAACAACAACATTAGACCAGAGTGGACAAGGAACCAACAGAAAGCATCCAATGTCATACTAATGCATTGTACCGTGCCTACAAGCATTTCCACAGCTTCTCATTGTGAGTGCTGTATGTGGGAGTGTCAGCACTCGGTCTCATTCTTCCCATTCTTTGGATGACATGTTTGTGCTTGCACAGTCTGTGGCTTCCTATTCGAGTAGTCTTTCTCAAGCCGAGTGAATCCCAGATATTCTGAAGAACACTGTACACGTGGGCGCATATGCTATTATACTACTTTGCGGTCTTCTCTGTGTGTGCGTTTCAGTAACTACTCACGCGTTCCCTCTGTTGCTGCTGGGCTCTCTGCTGCTGTTTGAGAAGCCTCTCGGCTTCCTGCATGTCCAGCAGACTGAGGCCCTTGGCCCCTGGCTTGTTGAGGCCCCCAGTGCCCCAGCCAGACCCCACCCCGGAGCCTGAGCCCTGCTGAGGGGCCTGCTGGAGCAGCTTCATGATCAGCTCCTGCTGCTGGCGACACTGGAGGGGAGGGGAGAAACACACACACAGCGTGAGGGTACTTTATGTACAAGATAGGATGGAAATCCAAAGATACATAGACATGCATTATACCCCCCCCCTCCCCCCTCACACACACACACTATCAAGACACTATCAAGACACTATCAAGACACTATCAAGAAAAAGAAAAAGAAAAAAACTTGTCAAAGTACTCAACACCCTCTAAAACAGTTCAGGTAAAATCTTCCGATTTCATCAGCTCTAACATTGTACTCACCTGTTTGCGTCTGAAAATCTCCTCCTCCTCCCTCCTCTTCTGCTCCTCCTGCTGCCTCCTTTTCTCCTCTCTCCTCTTGCGCTGCTCCTCCTCTTCGCGCTTCGTCCTGAGTTCAGCCTCCCTCCTCTCCTGCTGGAGCTGCCATAGGGGTCAGAGGTCAATGTGGAAGACCACTAGGTCAATACAGACTGAGCTATTTCAACACATTTTTGCTGGTTAGGTTTTCCATGGGAAAAATACCCCCTAATCGAAAAATGTTTTATAAAAAGGGCCAGAATATACAGTGCAATCGGAAAGTATTCAGACCCCTTGACTTTTCCACATTTTGATACGTTACAGCCTTAGTCCAAAATTAATTGAATAGTTTTTTCCCCCCTCAATCCACACACACAATACCCCATAATGACAAAGTAAAAACAGGTTTTTATTTACAAATAAACTAAAACATGTCACATTTACATAAGTATTCAGACCATTTACTCAGTACTTCGTTGAAGCACCTTTGGCAGCGATTACGGCCTTATTGGGTACGACGCTGCAACCCTGGCCCGCCTGTATTTGGAGAAATTCTCCCATTTTTCTTAGCAGATCCTCTCAAGATCTGTCAGGTCAGATGAGGAGTGTTGCTGCATAGCTATTTTCAGACCTCTCCAGAGATGTTAGTCCAGGCTCTGGCTGGGCCACTAAATGACATTCAGAGACTTGTGCTTAAGAGTTGTTGTCTTGTTGGAAGGTGAACCTTCATCCCAGTTGGAGGTCCTGAGGGCTCTGGAGCAGGTTTTAATTAAGGATCTCTGTACTTTGCTCCGTTCATCCTTCGCTTAATCCTGACTAGTCTCCCAGTCCCTGCTGCTGAAAAACATCCCCACAGCATGATACTGCCACCACCATGCTTCATCGTAAGGATGGTGCCAGGTTTCCTCCAGACGTGACACTTGGCATTCAGGCTAAAGAGTTCAATCTTGGTTTCATCAGACCAGAGAATCTTGTTTCTCATGGTCTGAGAGTCCTTTAGGTGCCTTTTGGCAAACTACAAGCGGGCTGCCTTTTACTGAGGAGTGGCTTCCATCTGGCCACTCTACCATAAAGGCCTGATGGGTGGAGTGCTGCAGAGATGGTTGTCCTTCTGGAAGGTTCTCCCATCTCCACAGAGGATCTCACCTCCCTGGTCACCTCCCTGTTCAAGGCCCTTCTTCTCCGATTGCTCAGTTTGGCCAGGCGGCTAGCTCTAGGAAGAGTCTTGGTAGAGGCCAATGTTCTTGGGGACCTTCAATGCTGCAGTCATACCCTACCTCAGATCTGTACCTTGACACAATCCTGTATCGGAGATCTCCGGACAATTCCTTTGACCTCATAGTTTGGTTTTAGCTCTGACATGCACTGTCAACTGTGGGACCTTATATAGACAAATGTGTGCCTTTCCAAATCATGTCCAATCAACTGAATTTACTACAGGTGGACTCCAATCAAGTTGTAGAAACATCTCAAAGATGATCAACAGGACATACCGAAGCTCAATTTTGAGTCTCATAGCAAAGGGTTTGAAAACTTAAGGTATTTCTGTTATTTATATTTAAATACATTTGCAAAAAAATTCTAAAAACCTATTTTCACTTTGTCATGATGGGTTGTTGTGTATAAATTGTTGAGGAATTTGTTTCATTTAATCCATTTCAGAATTAAAGGCTGTAACATAGCTAAATGTGGAAAAAGAGATGGAGTCTTTTATAGTTTCAGAATCCAGTGTAGACATGCCAGCTGAATTCAGAGACTGAAAGACTCTTGGTTCCAAGATATCCTCATTTTGATATACAGTACCAGTCAAAGGTTTGGACTCACCTACTCATTCAATGGTTTCTCTTTATTTTTTTTACTATTTTCTACATTGTAGAAACCAAAGTGTTAATTAAGCAACTCAAAATATATTTTATATTTGAGATTCTTCAAAGTAGCCACCCATTGCGTTGATGACAGGTAAAGTTGACATGAAGCTGGTTGAGAGAATGCCAAGAGTGTGTAAAGCTCTCAAGGCAAAGAGTGGCTACTTTGAAGAATCTCAAATATAAAATACATTTTTGATTCGTTGAACACTTTTTGGGTTACTACATTATTCCATATGTGTTATTTGATAGCTTTGATGTCGTCACTATTATTCTACAATGTAGTAAATAGTCAAAAGAAAGAAAAACACTTGGATGAGTAGATGTGACCAAACTTTTGACTAGTACTGTATGTGACTCATTTCAGGAAGTTAGGCGTATGTCGCATGTCACTACTTCACAGGAGAGGCATTTGAACGTCTTTATTCTTTTGAGACAAATGTGTTTTTTGGGGGCAGAAATGCCTTCTGGAACATGTGAACATTCATGTGTCCTCATAACAAAAATTAATTCCATCTGTAAATACAATTGTTTCATGACAAGCTTAGTTGGTTTAGCTGAGGAAAGACGGGAATCTTCCAGCTAGCCATGATTGGCTGAGATAATGGATGGGCTGGACATTCCAGGAGATGAGTTTCAATTGGTCTTCCATGTAGCATGCTTCTGTCTATAATGTAAGCTGCTCAGTATATGTTGATAGTCCTTTCTACTGCAGCGTTTTTGAAAGATATAACGTTAGCCATCAAGAACTACAAAAGTTATGCTACTTTCCTCAACAACGTTAATGCCCCTGAACTTAGCAGGTCCTATATACAGATCAGTAGGAAAAAAAGTGATGGGCTACTTTCTGCATAGTGTGAACAGGAATGACTTGACTTGACACAACGCTGGCCAAACAAAACTGAGTTAAATGGTTCCAGTCTACCATGAAGAGTTCATCCATGTCCACGGGTAAGAGTCTAGCTGCAAGTTAAAAGCGTACTGTTAGCTAGCTAGTGAACGTTAGCTGGCTGGCTCGCTAGCTAACGTTACGTGTATGATCTGTTTAGTAATATTATTTGAATCAGAAATCCATTTGTATCGCTAGTTATAGCCTTATAGCCTCATTTTAGCTTGCTAACGTTGAACCTATAGTTGGTTAGCTTTAGTTACCTGCAGATTCATACTGACAATGTTTGTATTGGTAGTAGTATGAGTTGGGATTATGCCGGGTCATTGTTTAGCTAGCTACGTGTCTAAACAAAGACTCCACTTCGACAGATGATTACATTACTCATCAAGTTAGCCAGGTGTGATTACAGCCATCTATTGTATTTTATGAACATGACAAGTGACCCATCCACTTATCTACATGTTGTTTTGGGGTGGTTATAGCATTTCTTTCACATGACCCATCAATTTAGACAATTGGAGTGTGGGATGGCGTCATGTAAAAATATTTATACAAATAATATTTACCTCGACGCTGGTTTGGATATTACGACTATGTACGTAACCATTTCACTGTAGCGTTTACACCTTCTGTATCCTGTACATGTGACAAATGAACTTAAACTTGATTTGATATAGTGTGTGTTTACCAGAAACGGTCATGCACCAAAGTCAAATTAGGATATAGGCCAAGGATTAGATAGTACATTTTCACCTGGCTATTTTTTTTTTTTTTAAACCTGTTTTAGTCTTGATATCTTTGGCTGTTAACGACACTACTCCCTCTGTTTAGCACATGGCCTCACATGGGAATTCTTAAAGAGATGGGTGGGCTAAGGCTTTAGAGGGTGTGAACGATGCTGAATGAGTAAAAACAAAGAGCTCTTCAGTAGGTGTACCAAAACATTCAAGGGCCATTCTCTCAAAAGTGGGGTTACAAGTTTATCAACTTTCAAAGCAGAATTACATTCCCATTGTTCCCCAACTGCAGTTGTACCATTTTCTGGCTGTCTCTTTTATCCAATATGAAAAACACAATTTCAAATGTTGCGACATAAAACCGAATCCAGGCGGTCAGTCACATACATTTATGTGGAAATCTACAACGGTGTGTTACTAGGTTCCCACAGCCAAAGGGTGCCAGCACTCACCTTCTGAAGCTGTTCGAGTGTTGGACCCTGAGTTGAAGAATTCATTGTTAAGTCCCATAAACTGGCTTCACCGCCTGCATGGACAGAAGAGAGAGAGGGGAGGGGGGTAAGAGAGTGTTGGAAAGTCATCCCACTCTATACTGTGGCAGTGGGCAAAAAATTCACAAGCACTGACATTGATTGATGAATGTATACGTATGCACACAGCGTCTGTGTACCTGATTGCTGTGAAGCTGAGGTATGCATGTCCCACATGGACCCTGTATCTGGCACTGACATCGACCTGTTCACTGAAGGCATCATACCCTGTTCTCCACACCTAGGACAAAAAAGCGAGAGACTTGTAAAACATGGAAACTGCAAGGGAAATGCTTGCCAAACGGGTTGGAACCCGGGAACAGGAAAAGACTGACATTTTTTGAGGAACAGAATCAGAACAGGGAACGAAAGTGATCTGTACTGTTCCAGAACAGAACCATTATTTTAAAAGAATGGGAACAGATTAATAACGTATTTTAGGTTCTGGGCATTTTTTCTTCAGTCCCACAAAAAGCGTTGCTAGAGTGTGTGCGTAGGCAACTTGTCCCTCTCCTTTCAAAGCATAGTCTAGTAGCCTACTGATGTTACAAGTGTGACTCCGAAATAAGGGAGAGAAATGTTTTATGAGAGAAGAATGGATTAAACTTTTCAATGCCAGTTATGTTTTACATTGGATTTATTAACTACAAAAAGACGTGTTATTTAAATTCTGGTGCTGCTCTGCACACACAAGCTTGTTAGCTAGCTAGCTGGTCCAACATTAAGCCAACTCTCTGAAGTTCAAACATTCAAAGTTCATTCGTAGAAGCCGCTCCTCCGTAGGTATAATCTGTGGGCCTAATTCAGAATGAAACGATTGGAAAATAAATTTAGTTCCAACCCGATATCAGCTGCAAGATTATTCTTTTGATATAGCCTTTTCATTTTGTTACACCTTTACTTGATAAGTGGCTCCACTTTGCTTAGTTCCAATTCCATTTTCCACAAAACTTGATGTGTCATTTTTCCCTATGACGTACCTGTTGATGAGCTGGAATAGCTGCTGCTGCTGCTGGAGCTGCTGATAGAGAGCAGCTGCTGCCAAGTCCTGTTGCTGCTGCTTCTTCAGACGGTCCTGATCCATGTTACCCTGAGAGGAACACACAGGATAAATACAGGAACAGTCACACACACAGGAGATACATACAGGCTACATGCACAGCTCAATGTCCACACACACACAAATCTCATAAAGCACAGCAAGAGCAAACCCCAAAATTCTCAGCCTCCAATATCTATGCTGCAGTACTCTATGTGCCGGGGGGGGGGGGGGGGGGGGGGTCAGTCTGTTATATCAGGTGTAATTCTCCTGTCTTATCTGGTGTCCCATGTGAATTTAAGTATGCTCCCTCTAAGAGGACCTGAGCCCTAGGACCATGCCTCAGGACTACCTGGCCTGATGACTCCTGGCTGCCCACAGTCCTCCTCGGTCGTGCTGCTGCTCCAGTTAACTGTTCTGCCTGCTGCTATGGAACCCTGACCTGTTTACCGAACTTTCTACCTTGTCCCGGACCTGCTGCTTTGCTTGCTGTTTGGGGTTTTAGGCTGGGTATCTGTATCTGTATAAGCACTTTGTGACACCTTACTGATGTAAAAAGGGCTTTATGAATCAACTTCCATTGTACAAATAAAACAATAGATTACGACACTATAAATAAGTAGACGCTATAGCATTGAGTACTACTCTCGACAGTAGTCGTAGAACAAAAACCCTGTGGCATACAATACATCTGGACTCCTCTACATTCCACACACCCCCACGCCATCAACACAGAATACTACTACTTTTGTTTTCCCCTCCAGCAAACTCCACATACCACCACCACCACCCCCCCCCATCCCATCCCCACGCTGCCTCACTCACAGCAGGACCCCGGGGTGGCAGCGGCTGCGGGCGCGGTGGTGGAGGTCTCACCAGCAGGGGCGGTGGGGAGGGCCCGGGGGCGAAAGGCACGCGCCCCCACATCTTGATGACGTCGCCCAGCGGCTGGAAGCCCTCGTCGCAGCCCCTCTTCACCAGCAGAGACATGGAGAAGTAGCCCGCCTGGAACCACTCGTACATCTCCAGGGTGGTGAACGGACCTACGGGGGGGGGGGGGGGTAGCGGGAAGGTGGTGACACAAAATTTGCGACTGTGTGTGTGCATGTATGTTGCGACTGTGTGCGTGCATGTTGCGACTATGTGCGTGCATGTGTATGTTACGACTGTGTGCGCGCGTGCGTGTTTGTTGCGACTGTGTGCGCGTGCGTGTTTGTTGCGACTGCGTGTGTGTATATATTGCGACTGTGTGTGTGTTGCGACTGTGTGTGTGTGTGTGTGTGTGTTGCGACTGTGTGTGTGTGTGTGTGTTGCTGTGTGTGTTGCGTGTGTGTGTTGCGTGTGTGTGTTGCGCGTGTGTGTTGCGCGTGTGTGTTGCGCGTGTGTGTTGCGTGTGTGTGTTGCGACTGTGTGTGCGTGTGTGTGTTGCGACTGTGTGTGCGTGTGTGTGTTGCGACTGTGTGTGCGTGTGTGTGTTGCGACTGTGTGTGCGTGTGTGTGTTGCGACTGTGTGTGTGTGTGTGTGTGTGTTGCGACTGTGTGTGTGTGTGTGTGTGTGTTGCGACTGTGTGTGTGTGTGTGTGTGTGTGTTGCGACTGTGTGTGTGTGTGTTGCGACTGTGTGTGTGTGTGTGTGTGTGTGTTGCGACTGTGTGTGTGTGTGTGTGTGTGTGTGTGTGTTGCGACTGTGTGTGTGTGTGTGTGTGTTGCGACTGTGTGTGTGTTGCGACTGTGTGTGTGTGTGTGTGTTGCGACTGTGTGTGTGTGTGTGTGTGTGTGTGTGTGTGTGTGTGTTGCGACTGTGTGTGTGTGTGTGTGTGTGTGTGTGTTGCGACTGTGTGTGTGTGTGTGTGTGTTGCGACTGTGTGTGTGTGTGTTGCGACTGTGTGTGTGTGTTGCGACTGTGTGTGTGTGTGTGTGTGTTGCGACTGTGTGTGTGTGTGTGTGTTGCGACTGTGTGTGTGTGTGTGTGTGTGTGTGTGTGTGTGTGTGTGTTGCGACTGTGTGTGTGTGTGTGTGTGTGTGTGTGTGTGTGTGTGTGTGTGTGTGTGTGTGTGTTGCGACTGTGTGTGTGTTGCGACTGTGTGTGTGTGTGTGTGTGTGTGTGTGTGTTGCGACTGTGTGTGTGTTGCGACTGTGTGTGTGTGTGTGTGTTGCGTGTGTGTGTTGCGTGTGTGTGTGTGTTGCGACTGTGTGTGTGTGTGTGTGTTGCGACTGTGTGTGTGTTGCGACTGTGTGTGTGTGTGTTGCGACTGTGTGTGTGTTGCGACTGTGTGTGTGTGTGTGTGTGTGTGTGTTGCGACTGTGTGTGTGTGTGTGTGTGTGTGTGTGTTGCGACTGTGTGTGTGTGTGTGTGTGTGTGTGTTGCGACTGTGTGTGTGTGTGTGTGTGTGTGTGTGTGTTGCGACTGTGTGTGTGTGTGTGTGTGTGTGTGACTGTGTGTGTGTGTGTGTGTGTGTGTGTGTGTGTGTGTGTGTGTGTGTGTGTGTGTGTGTGTGTGTGTGTGTGTGTGTGTGTGTGTGTGTGTGTGTGTGTGTGTGTTGCGGCTGTGTGTGTGTGTGTTGCGACTGTGTGTTGCGGCTGTGTGTGTGTGTGTGTGTTGCGACTGTGTGTTGCGACTGTGTGTGTGTGTGTGTGTGTGTTGCGACTGTGTGTTGCGACTGTGTGTTGCGACTGTGTGTGTGTGTGTGTGTGTGTGTTGCGACTGTGTGTGTGTGTGTGTGTTGCGACTGTGTATGTGTTGCGACTGTGTGCGTGTGTATGTTGCGACTGTGTGCGTGTGTGTGTTGCGACTGTGTGTGTGTGTGTTTGTTGCGACTGTGTGTGTGTGTGTTTGTTGCGACTGTGTGTGTGTGTGTTTGTTGCGACTGTGTGTGTGTGTGTGTTTGTTGCGACTGTGTGTGTGTGTGTGTTTGTTGCGACTGTGTGCGTGCGTGTGTGTTTGTTGCGACTGTGTGCGTGCGTGTGTGTATGTTGCGACTGTGTGCGTGCGTGTGTATGTGTTGCGACTGTGTGCGTGTGTATGTGTTGCGACTGTGTTGCGACTGTGTGTGTGTGTGTGTGTGTTGCGACTGTGTGTGTGTGTGTTGCAACTGTGTGTGTGTGTGTTGCGACTGTGTGTGTGTGTGTGTTGCGACTGTGTGTGTGTGTTGCGACTGTGTGTGTGTGTTGCGACTGTGTGTGTGTGTGTTGCGACTGTGTGTGTGTGTGTGTTGCAACTGTGTGTGTGTGTGTGTGTGTTGCGTGTGTGTGTGTGTTGCGACTGTGTGTGTGTGTTGCGACTGTGTGTGTGTGTGTGTGTGTTGCGACTGTGTGTGTGTGTGTTGCGACTGTGTGTGTGTGTGTTGCGACTGTGTGTGTGTGTGTGTGTGTTTGTTGCGACTGTGTGTGTGTGTGTGTGTTTGTTGCGACTGTGTGTGTGTGCGTGTGTGTTTGTTGCGACTGTGTGTGTGTGCGTGTGTTTGTTGCGACTGTGTGCGTGTGCGTGTGTATGTTGCGACTATGTGCGTGTGCGTGTGTATGTTGCGACTGTGTGCGTGTGTAT
This sequence comes from Oncorhynchus gorbuscha, assembly GCF_021184085.1. Taxonomy (NCBI): domain Eukaryota; kingdom Metazoa; phylum Chordata; class Actinopteri; order Salmoniformes; family Salmonidae; genus Oncorhynchus; species Oncorhynchus gorbuscha. The sequence continues at coordinate 29,097,148 of NC_060197.1, forward strand.
GTGTTGCGACTGTGTTGCGACTGTGTGTGTGTGTGTGTGTGTTGCGACTGTGTGTGTGTGTGTGTTGCAACTGTGTGTGTGTGTGTTGCGACTGTGTGTGTGTGTGTGTGTTGCGACTGTGTGTGTGTGTGTGTTGCGACTGTGTGTGTGTGTGTGTTGCAACTGTGTGTGTGTGTGTGTGTGTGTTGCGACTGTGTGTGTGTGTGTTGCAACTGTGTGTGTGTGTGTGTGTGTGTGTGTGTGTGTGTGTGTGTGTGTGTGTGTGTGTTGCGACTGTGTGTGTGTGTGTGTGTTGCGACTGTGTGTGTGTGTGTGTGTTGCGACCGTGTGTGTGTGTGTGTTGCGACCGTGTGTGTGTGTGTTGCGACTGTGTGTGTGTGTGTGTGTTGCGACCGTGTGTGTGTGTGTTGCGACCGTGTGTGTGTGTGTTGCGACCGTGTGTGTGTGTGTTGCGACCGTGTGTGTGTGTGTGTGTGTGTGTGTGTGTGTTGCGACCGTGTGTGTGTGTGTGTGTGTTGCGACCGTGTGTGTGTGTGTGTGTGTTGCGACTGTGTGTGTGTATGTTGCGAAAGTGTGTGTGTGTATGTTGCGAAAGTGTGTGTGTGTATGTTGCGAAAGTGTGTGTGTGTATGTTGCGAAAGTGTGTGTGTGTATGTGTGTATGTTGCGACTGTGTGTGTATGTTGTGAAAGTGTGTGTGTGTATGTTGCGACTGTGTGTGTGTATGTTGCGACTGTGTGTGTGTATGTTGCGACTGTGTGTGTGTGTATGTTGCGACCGTGTGTGTGTGTATGTTGCGACTGTGTGTGTGTACCCTGGATCTCTGCCTGGGGGTCCTTGTAGAACCACTTCATGGCAGCGTCGTGGGAGAGGGGCAGTGCAGAGGCTGTGTTTCTGCTCTCCTGCAGCGTCTGGGTAAAACACTCCTCCTCTAGAGATGTGTCCTGCAGGGACGCCACCATCTTCTCTGCCTCCTGCACACAGAGGAAGACAGACAGGTGGGGTTCATAAAACACTACATCACTTATCTGGGCTGTACTCTTACCAATGTTTCCTCTGTAATATTACTACATACTGAGACTGGAGTGTTGTTTCGGACAATCCGTCTTACAGGTCCTTACAGTCGAGGGTATCATATGTGTTCAGGAAACCCGTCCCCAGACTAGTAGTGTTCCTACCTGTTGCAGGTGCTTCATGCCCTCGTCATCCTCGGTGTCACCCCCTGATGGCAGGGGGAGGTGGGTAGCAGCAGAGGAGGAGGCGGAGGGAGGGGGGGAAGGCAGACTGGAGGAGGTGCTGGGGCTCTGCTGGGTGGTGGAGTCCTCTGCTGGTGATCCTTCAGGAACTACTACAACAACAACAACAGAGCAATAAGTCAGTGGGGAGGAGTGGAAGTTAAAACACAGAGAGAACATGGCTAGTGTTCACACAATTTCTATCTATAAATGGTGTCTCTTTTTCACAGGTCTTTGAAATTCAAATAATTTAAACTTCATTAGAGAGAGAAAGAAAGAGTAACACAGAACACTCGTACCTTCACTTGGCATCTTGCTGGCCTTGGCAGGGACAGGAACAGCGAGAGGAGCAGGAGCAGGGAGGGGAGCAGGAAGAGGGTGGCTGTCGGCCATCTGAAAGGCCTCCAGCTCAGCCACTGTGAGGGAGAGCTGGGGCATGGGGGGGTTGAGGCCCAGGGCTGGAGGGGCAGAGGAGGAGGGGGGACTGGTTCTGTTCTTCACCTCCCCGTCACTGGCTGATTCCTTGACGTCAACTAGAGAGGAAAGGGTGAGGGGGAAAAAAGGCCAGAAAATAAAGCGTTTGTTAAAATTATTTTTAATTAGGAGAGATTGAGTTAAAAAACACCCAGAAACCTTTGAGATAAAGATATCAATTAAAAAGTAACTATAAAGGTAAGAAAGAGTGCAGCTCCCTCACCTCTCTGTCCTCCATTCATGATCCTCTCCATGCCAGACAGGCTCTCTTCCTCCTCCTCTATCCCCTGGAAGTCAAACTCCTCATCCTTTGACAGAGACAGACACAATTAGCTGAAAATGTATTACTGTCACCCACCAACTGAATTCACAGAATAACTAGACACAGAAAGACAGGCATATTTGTAGACTACCTCCTTGCACACTAACACACTAACACACTAACACACCAACCTTGGAAAGGGGAAGGAAAGCGCCGGATGCGTCAAAGGTGCCCATTTCTCCGTCCTCTTCATCAGTGCACCACTCAGGCAGTCCGTCTCTGTCGTCTTCTAACCCTTCGCTCCCGGCCCGCCTGCGACCTCCGCCGAAGTCAAACTCAAACTTCCTGCGACGCCCCTCAACCGGACCGTCGTGCTCCCGCCAGCCTGCAGACCTTGGGCCTCCGTCTGAAAGAGTTAGAGATGAAGGGAAAGATAAGGTGACATCACTCTGTGCTGTGTGTACGTCTCCAGAATAGTGTGGGTGTGCGCTACCATCTAATCTACGTGCTGCGGCCAGTCTCCAGCTGCCTCCTGGGTCGGCCCGTTCCTCTTCCTCCTGCTCCTCTCTGAGGGTACGCCAGTTCTCACTGTCAGACCGTGTGTAGTCCTTCCTCGGCACCCCCGGCACAGGTACACCCGTCACCTCCTCTAATCCAACACGTACCCCCTCCCTGGCACGCGCAGGCTTCTCAAAACGCCTCTCGCCCCTGGAGGAAGAGGGGAAAACTTTGTAAATAGAAGTTACTCTTACATTTTAAGCCGTACCTTTATCTGAACTGGGAAGGTCATTTCTGAAAGATGAGTCACTTGGATTAAGGACACCTTCAACAATTCCAATTAAATCAACAACAAAAAATGTTTGTTTTTTTTGTTGTTTTTTTAAAATCGCTCCTCCAATTACTTAGTAACCAATAAGCTTCTCATTCACATCCTAAAATGACTAACCATTTCAGATTTCAAGGCAAATGGGGAAGGAATGAAACAGTAGAGAGAGACAGGGTAGTGACAGAGGAAGTGAGTGTTTACCTGTCATCCCAGCTCTGGCTGCGATAGATCTCTCTGGCTCCGCGGCCGAAGCCCACCTCTCCCTCCTCAATACTTCTTTGGTAGAATCCTCCACTCTCTCCTCGGCCTCGCCCTAGAACAAGAACCAGACAGAGACACGCTCAAAAGTCGCACTCAAAACAAACGGCCCTTTCCTTCACTGTACCAGACCGGACACACTTGAGATTCATATGCAAACAACGCTGTGCAAGCAAAGGGAGTACATAAGCCAGGCGGTAAGACGGGGACTATTTAGACAGGGCCAAGAAGAATCACAGACGTCACATGAGATCACAAAAGCTAAACACATTAAAGCAAGTCTGGCTTAAATAAAACTGTTTACCTTTTGTGTTGTTATGGCTTGAGCTCAGTGCACCTTTCATTGGGTTAGAATTCACCCAGGCACAGATCTGGGATCAGCTGACCCTCCCTAAATCCTGAAGTTACTATTTGCCCCCCCCCCCAAATGCTTATTTTAGATCAGTGTCGAGGGCAACAACACGTGCGTTTCTTCTCACCTCGGCCTCCTCCTCGTGTGGTGCCTCTGCCCCGGGCCATGCCCGCAGGGGCGACTCCGCCTCCTTTACCCATGAGCCTCATCACAGCCACGCTGTTCACAGACATGGAGAAGTTCCTCTGGTAGAAGAGAACAGAGGAATGTACAGAATAGCAGTTGGGTGGGAACAAGTGTGTGTGTGTGTGTGTGTGTGTGTGTGTGTGTGTGTGTGTGTGTGTGTGTGTGTGTGTGTGTGTGTGTGTGTGTGTGTGTGTGTGTGACTGACCTGCTCCTCCTCAGTGAGAGGCTCCAGTGCCAGCGGCTGCATGGGCTCATCTTGCAGAATAGCAGCAAACTCCTTATCCTGCATGTCCTCTGGGGCCTGGACACAACAACAAAGAACAAAACACAATGTAAACAAACATGATTTCCTATGGGATTGGAATGATCCAACACTCAACTGTACAATTGTAGCATAGACTCTCACACTGGCAAGTCACAACAGGCCACTTTTCACAATTAGGGCAGGTTGCACTGACCCAGATTTAGCCTACTCCTGGACTAGGTGGTAGTAGAAGCAGATGTGGTGTAGTAGTGGTAGCGGTGTAATAGTAGTAGTGGTAGCGGTGTAATAGTAGTAGTAGTAGTAGTAGTAATAGCGGTGTAATAGTAGTAATAGTAGTAGTAGCGGTATAACAGTAGTAATAGTAGTAGTAGCGGTATAACAGTAGTAATAGTAGTAGCAGTGTAATAGTAGTAGTAGCAGTAGCAGCGGTGTAATAGTAGTAGTAGTAGTAGCAGCGGTGTAATAGTAGTAGTAGTAGTAAGCGGTGTAATAGTAGTAGTAGCGGTGTAATAGTAGTAGTAGTAGTAGTAGCGGTGTAATAATAGTAGTAGTAGTAGCGGTGTAAGTAGCGGTGTAATAGTAGTAGTAGTAGCAGCGGTGTAATAGTAGTAGTAGTAGTAGCGGTGTAATAGTAGTAGTAGCGGTGTAATAGTAGTAGTAGCGGTGTAATAGTAGTAGTAGCGGTGTAATAGTAGTAGTAGTAGTAGTAGCGGTGTAATAGTAGTAGTAGTAGTAGTAGCGGTGTAATAGTAGTAGTAGCGGTGTAATAGTAGTAGTAGTAGCAGCGGTGTAGTAGTAGTAGTAGCGGTGTAATAGTAGTAGTAGTAAGCGGTGTAATAGTAGTAGTAATAGTAGTAGTAGTAGTAGTAGCGGTGTAATAATAGTAGTAGTAGCAGCGGTGTAATAGTAGTAGTAGTAGCGGTGTAATAGTAGTAGTAGCGGTGTAATAGTAGTAGTAGTAGCGGTGTAATAGTAGTAGTAGTAGTAGTAGCGGTGTAATAGTAGTAGTAGCGGTGTAATAGTAGTAGTAGTAGTAGTAGCGGTGTAATAGTAGTAGTAGCGGTGTAATAGTAGTAGTAGTAGTAGTAGCGGTGTAATAGTAGTAGTAGTAGTAGCGGTGTAAGTAGTAGCGGTGTAATAGTAGTAGTAGCGGTGTAATAGTAGTAGTAGTAGTAGTAGTAGTAGTAGTAGTAGTAGTAGCGGTGTAATAGTAGTAGTAGTAGCGTGTGTAGTAGTAGTAGTAGCGGTAGTAATAGTAGTAGTAGCGGTGTAATAGTAGTAGTAGTAAGCGGTGTAGTAGCAAGCGGTGTAATAGTAGTAGTAGCAGCGGTGTAATAGTAGTAATAGTAGTAGTAAGCGGTGTAATAGTAGTAGCAGCGGTGTAATAGTAATAGTAGCGGTGTAATAGTAGTAGTAGTAGCGGTGTAGCAGTAGTAGCGGTGTAATAGTAGTAGTAGCGGTGTAAAGTAGTAGTAGTAGCGGTGTAATAATAGTAGTAGTAGCGGTGTAATAGTAGTAGCAGCGGTGTAATAGTAGTAGTAGTAGCGGTGTAATAGTAGTAGTAGTAGCGGTGTAATAGTATAGTAGTAGTAAGCGGTGTAATAGTAGTGTAATAGTAATAGTAGTAGTAATAGTAGTAGTAGTAGCGGTGTAATAGTAGCAGTAGTAGCGGTGTAATAGTAGTAGTAGCAGTGTAATAGTAGTAGTAGTAGTAGTAGCGGTGTAATAGTAGTAGTAGTAGTAGCGGTGTAGTAGCAGTAGTAGCGGTGTAATAGTAGTAGTAGCAGTAGTAGCGGTGTAATAGTAGTAGTAGTAGTAGCGGTGTAGTAGCAGTAGTAGCGGTGTAATAGTAGTAGTAGCAGTAGTAGCGGTGTAATAGTAGTAGTAGCAGTAGTAGCGGTGTAATATAGTAGTAGTAGTAGCGGTGTAATAGTAGTAGTAGTAGTAGCAGTGTAATAGTAGTAGTAGTAGCGGTGTAATAGTAGTAGTAGTAGCGGTGTAATAGTAGTAGTAGTAGCGGTGTAATAGTAGTAGTAGTAGCGGTGTAATAGTAGTAGTAGTAGCGGTGTAATAGTAGTAGTAGTAGCGGTGTAATAGTAGTAGTAGTAGCGGTGTAATAGTAGTAGTAGTAGTAGTAGCGGTGTAATAGTAGTAGTAGTAGCGGTGTAATAGTAGTAGCGGTGTAATAGTAGTAGTAGTAGCGGTGTAATAGTAGTAGTAGTAGCGGTGTAATAGTAGTAGTAGCAGCGGTGTAATAGTAGTAGTAGCAGCGGTGTAATAGTAGTAGTAGTAGTAGCGGTGTAATAGTAGTAGTAGCGGTGTAATAGTAGTAGTAGCGGTGTAATAGTAGTAGTAGCAGTAGTAGCGGTGTAATAGTAGCAGTAGTAGCGGTGTAATAGTAGTAGTAGCAGTGTAATAGTAGTAGTAGTAGTAGTAGCGGTGTAATAGTAGTAGTAGTAGTAGCGGTGTAGTAGCAGTAGTAGCGGTGTAATAGTAGTAGTAGCGGTGTAATAGTAGTAGTAGCAGTAGTAGCGGTGTAATAGTAGTAGTAGTAGTAGCGGTGTAGTAGCAGTAGTAGCGGTGTAATAGTAGTAGTAGCAGTAGTAGCGGTGTAATAGTAGTAATAGTAGTAGTAGCAGTGTAATAGTAGTAGTAGTAGCGGTGTAATAGTAGTAGTAGTAGCGGTGTAATAGTAGTAGTAGTAGCGGTGTAATAGTAGTAGTAGTAGCGGTGTAATAGTAGTAGTAGTAGCGGTGTAATAGTAGTAGTAGTAGCGGTGTAATAGTAGTAGTAGTAGCGGTGTAATAGTAGTAGTAGTAGCGGTGTAATAGTAGTAGTAGTAGCGGTGTAATAGTAGTAGTAGTAGCGGTGTAATAGTAGTAGTAGTAGCGGTGTAATAGTAGTAGTAGTAGCGGTGTAATAGTAGTAGTAGTAGCGGTGTAATAGTAGTAGTAGTAGCGGTGTAATAGTAGTAGTAGTAGCGGTGTAATAGTAGTAGTAGTAGCGGTGTAGTAGCAGTAGTAGCGGTGTAATAGTAGTAGTAGCGGTGTAATAGTAGTAGTAGTAGCGGTGTAATAATAGTAGTAGTAGCAGCGGTGTAATAGTAGTAGTAGTAGCGGTGTAATAGTAGTAGTAGTAGCGGTGTAATAGTAGTAGTAGTAGCGGTGTAATAGTAGTAGTAGTAGCGGTGTAATAGTAGTAGTAGTAGCGGTGTAATAGTAGTAGTAGTAGCGGTGTAATAGTAGTAGTAGTAGCGTGTAATAGTAGTAGTAGTAAGCGGTGTAATAGTAGTAGTAGTAGCGGTGTAATAGTAGTAGTAGTAGCGGTGTAATAGTAGTAGTAGTAGCGGTGTAATAGTAGTAGTAGTAGCGGTGTAATAGTAGTAGTAGTAGTAGCGGTGTAATAGTAGTAGTAGTAGTAGCGGTGTAATAGTAGTAGTAGTAGTAGCGGTGTAATAGTAGTAGTAGTAGTAGCGGTGTAATAGTAGTAGTAGTAGTGGTGTAATAGTAGTAGTAGTAGTAGCGGTGTAATAGTAGTAGTAGCGGTGTAATAGTAGTAGTAGTAGCGGTGTAATAGTAGTAGTAGTAGTAGTGGTGTAATAGTAGTAGTAGTAGTAGTGGTGTAATAGTAGTAGTAGTAGTGGTGTAATAGTAGTAGTAGTAGTGGTGTAATAGTAGTAGTAGTAGTGGTGTAATAGTAGTAGTAGTAGTGGTGTAATAGTAGTAGTAGTAGTGGTGTAATAGTAGTAGTAGTAGTGGTGTAATAGTAGTAGTAGTAGTGGTGTAATAGTAGTAGTAGTGGTGTAATAGTAGTAGTAGTGGTGTAATAGTAGTAGTAGTAGTAGCGGTGTAATAGTAGTAGTAGTAGTAGCGGTGTAATAGTAGTAGTAGTAGTGGTGTAGTAGTAGCATCAGTGGTAGTAGTGGTAGTGTAGTAGTAGTAATAGCATCATATTAGCATCAGTAGTAGTAGTGGTGTAGTGCTAGTAGTAGTAGTGGTGTAGTAGTAGCAGCATCTGTAGTAGTAGTGGTGTAGTGGTAGTAGTAGTAGTAATAGTGGTGTAATAGTAGCATCAGTAGTAGTAGTGGTGTAGTGCTAGTAGTAGTAGTGGTGTAGTAGTAGCAGCATCTGTAGTAGTAGTGGTAGTAGTAGTGGTGTAATAGTAGCATCAGTGGTAGTAGTAGTGGTGTAGTAGTAGCATCAGTGGTAGTAGTAGTGGTGTAGTAGTAGCATCAGTAGTAGTGGTAGTGTAGTAGTAGTAATAGCGGTGTAATATTAGCATCAGTAGTAGTAGTGGCGTAGTGCTAGTAGTAGTAGTGGTGTAGTAGTAGCAGCAGTAGTAATAGTGGTGTAATATTAGCATCAGTAGTAGTAGTGGTGTAGTAGTAGTAGTAGTGGTGTAGTAGTAGTAATAGTGGTGTAATATTAGCATCAGTAGTAGTAGTAGTAGTGGTGTAGTAGTAGCGGTGTAGTATTAGTAGTAGTTGTGGTGTAGTAGTAGTTGTGGTGTAGTATTAGCATCAGTAGTAGTAGTGGTGTAGTAGTAGTGGTGTAGTAGTAGTGGTGGTGTAGTAATAGCAGTGTAGTATTAGTAGTAGTAGTGGTGTAGTAGTAGCATCAGTAGTAGTAGTAATAGTGGTGTAATATTAGCATCAGTGGTAGTGTAGTAGTAGAAGTGGTGTAGTAGTAGCGGTGTAGTATTAGTAGTAGTAGTGGTGTAGTAGTAATAGTTGTGTAATATTAGCATCAGTGGTAGTAGTGGTGTAGTAGTAGAAGTGGTGTAGTAGTAGCAGTGTAGTATTAGTAGTAGTAGTGGTAGTGGTGTAGTAGGAGTAATAGTGGTGTAATATTAGCATCAGTGGTAGTAGTGATGTAGTAGTAGAAGTGGTGTAGTAGTAGCGGTGTAGCATCAGTAGTAGTAGTGGTGTAGTAGTAGTAATAGTCGTGTAATATTAGCATCAGTAGTAGTAGTGGTGTAGTAGCAGTGGTGTAATAGTAGTAGCTTTACCAATAGCAGCAGTAGTGTATTAGTTGAAGTGGAAGTGTGTGTGTGTGTGTGTGTGTGTGTGTGTGTGTGTGTGTGTGTGTGTGTGTGTGTGTGTGTGTGTGTGTGTGTGTGTGTGTGTGTGTGTGTGTGTGTGTGTGTGTGTGTGTGTGTGTGTGTGTGTGTGTGTGTGTGGTAGTGGTGTAGTAGTAGCATCAGTAGTGGTAGTGGTGTAGTAGTAGTGGTGTAATAGTAGCATCAATGGTAGTAGTCGTGTAATAGTAGCATCAGTGGTAGTAGTAGTGGTGTAGTAGTAGCATCAGTGGTAGTAGTAGTGGTGTAATAGTAGCATCCGTAGTAGTAGCATCAGTAGTAGTAGTAATAGTGGTGTAATATTAGCATCAGTAGTAGTAGTGGTGTAGTAGTAGTAGTGGTGTAATAGTAGTAGTAGTACCAATAGCAGCAGTAGTGTATTAGTTGAAGTTGAAGTGGAAGTGTGTGTGTGTGTGTGTGTGTGTGTGTGTGTGTGTGTGTGTGTGTGTGTGTGTGTGTGTGTGTGTGTGTGTGTGTGTGTGTGTGTGTGTGTGTGTGTGTGTGTGTGTGTGTGTGTGTGTGTGTGTGTGTGTGTGTGTGTGTGTGTGGTAGTGGTGTAGTAGTAGTGGTGGTGTAATAGTAGCATCAATGGTAGTAGTGGTGTAATAGTAGCATCAGTGGTAGTAGTAGCATCAGTGGTAGTAGTGGTGTAGTAGTAGCATCAGTGGTAGTAGTGGTAGTGTAGTAGTAGTAATAGCATCATATTAGCATCAGTAGTAGTAGTGGTGTAGTGCTAGTAGTAGTAGTGGTGTAGTAGTAGCAGCATCTGTAGTAGTAGTGGTGTAGTGGTAGTAGTAGTAGTAATAGTGGTGTAATAGTAGCATCAGTAGTAGTAGTGGTGTAGTGCTAGTAGTAGTAGTGGTGTAGTAGTAGCAGCATCTGTAGTAGTAGTGGTGTAGTGGTAGTAGTAGTAGTGGTGTAATAGTAGCATCAGTGGTAGTAGTAGTGGTGTAGTAGTAGCATCAGTGGTAGTAGTAGTGGTGTAGTAGTAGCATCAGTAGTAGTGGTAGTGTAGTAGTAGTAATAGCGGTGTAATATTAGCAGTATTATCAGTAGTAGTGGCGTAGTGCTAGTAGTAGTAGTGGTGTAGTAGTAGCAGCAGTAGTAATAGTGGTGTAATATTAGCATCAGTAGTAGTAGTGGTGTAGTAGTAGTAGTAGTAGTGGTGTAGTAGTAGTAATAGTGGTGTAATATTAGCATCAGTAGTAGTAGTAGTGGTGTAGTAGTAGCGGTGTAGTATTAGTAGTAGTTGTGGTGTAGTAGTAGTTGTGGTGTAGTATTAGCATCAGTAGTAGTAGTAGTGGTGTAGTAGTAGTAGTGGTGTAGTAATAGCAGTGTAGTATTAGTAGTAGTAGTGGTGTAGTAGTAGCATCAGTAGTAGTAGTAATAGTGGTGTAATATTAGCATCAGTGGTAGTGTAGTAGTAGAAGTGGTGTAGTAGTAGCAGTGTAGTATTAGTAGTAGTAGTGGTGTAGTAGTAATAGTTGTGTAATATTAGCATCAGTGGTAGTAGTAGTGTAGTAGTAGAAGTGGTGTAGTAGTAGCGGTGTAGTATTAGTAGTAGTAGTGGTAGTGGTGTAGTAGGAGTAATAGTGGTGTAATATTAGCATCAGTGGTAGTAGTGATGTAGTAGTAGAAGAAGTGGTGTAGTAGTAGCGGTGTAGTATTAGTAGTAGTAGTGGTGTAGTAGTAGTAATAGTCATGTAATATTAGCATCAGTAGTTGTAGTGGTGTAGTAGTAGCGGTGTAGTATTAGTATTAGTAGTAGTAGTGGTGTAGTAGTAGTAATAGTGGTGTAATATTAGCATCAGTAGTAGTAGTGGTGTAGTAGTAGTAGCGGTGTAGTAGTAGTAGTGGTGTAGTAGTAGAACCAGTATTCGAGTTGATGAGACTTTATCCTGGTCATTGCAACCACCCATTTCATAAGACTGAGCACCGTGTGGCCTCCTCCTCCTCACCTTGTTCTCTTTGATATAAAGTGCTAACATCTCCTCTCGGCCGTAGCGATACTCGGCCAGCTTGTACTTTGGCATGGCGGGGGAAGGAGGGGGGGACGTCACACTCCCCCCACCGGATAGTGCACGGAGCCTGGGGGAGGAAGGAGGAGGATGAGGGGCACAGGAGGGAGGAGAAGGAAGTCAACACACACAAATACATGATGAAATGGGCTAAATACCAACACATGTCGTGGCGCAAGCAATAGCACTATTGTACAGACATTTGACAAAAGCCCTATTCGGACGGGATAAGTTTTACTGGGGGAGCTCAGGCAATGTAATCATATGCACAAGCATAAATCACCACATCCATCATTTTTGTCTTGTCCGAATCTTCCATGGCAGTCATTTTTACTTGGCAGGAAGGTTGTTATCCCAGCCCTAAAAACCTAGTGTTTTCAGCAAACTCCCAGGTCCTCTTATAATACTTATCCGGTGTGACTCGTCATCCCTGTGTTTTGAGGGATATTACAGAGTTTAACAGGTGCTGCACCCAGTTGGGGTAAGAACATGGGACCAAATTGACACTTAAAACAAAGCGCTATGTGTACATAGCCTACAGATGAAAGATCTGGTTTTTTTTTTACATATCAACAGTCCTAGTGCCGTACTTCGCTCTTAAAAAGATGAAGTGGACGATATTGTGCCGATGAACTGATAAATTGCCAAATGTCAGTTAATTAAATGTCTGCATAGGTTACAGGTCATGGTTCACGCATTATTATTTAGACTTTCTCTGAACTGAAGGCCATTAGGGGCGGCGGGGTAGCCTAGTGGTTAGAGCGTTGGACTAGTAACCCGAGCTGACAAGGTACAAATCTGTCATTCTGCTCCTGAACAGGCAGTTAACCCACTGTTCCTAGGCCGTCATTGAAAATAAGAATTTGTTCTTAACTTGCCTGGTTAAATAAAGGTAAAATAATAATAATAATGTCAACATTAGACTCTCTCTAGACACTTCAAATACCTTCACGCCTAGAAGAGCCTCCAGGCTTCCGTCATACCGGTCCCATTTTTAAATTACGAAAATAAATCATTACTGGGCAGTTTGGTCATACTAATCCAGTCCGAATCGTCCACTTGAAAAACGGACACGCTGGAGTAATAATTACATAAGCAACGTTCTATAGTAACAGTAGTCCCGTGCAGATAGGGCTAAAGCCACTACGACAGAAGGTACTTTTGAAGAAAAAGGGAAGGAAGAGGGCATGGATGTGTGTGTGTTGCCACACGGAAAGCGAGGTCTGAGGAGTGATCTGGGCCCGTATCCACAAAGTGTCTCAGAGTAGGAATGCTAGGATCTATCCACTCCATATAGTCATATAGTCCAATGTTATTCATTACGATCAAAAAGACAAAACTGATCCAAGATCAGCAAGTCTACTGTGAGACTCTTTGTGGAGACTCTTACGGTCCATGTTGGTTGGTGGAGCACTAAAATGCACACGGCACAAGCAGCCAGCCAGAAGTCACAGTCTATTAAAAAGGTGTCCAACCACTGGCCTGCTACCAAACCAAGACCTACGCCTCCCTCCTCAAATGAATCTCCACACAAACATTTACTGAGGGCTCAGCAGCCAGGAGACGAGGAGGAAATGGACAGAATAGAAGGAGAAGAGGAGCAAGAGGGTAAGGGAAGGAATTGATTTTTTTAAGCCTGTTCAGTACGCAGTAGAAAGTGGTAAGAACAGAGCAGCAAGAGAGGAAGAGAGATAGATGGACAGAAGTGTTCAAGAACAAAAAGACGAGTTACCATTCTGGGCCGAAGTTAAGTGTCTCAGCAGTCATATTCCTCACGTCTTTACAGAGCTGAGTATCTGGAAACAGGAGCAAGAAAATGATTCATCTGTGAGTGACACACACCGTGGCTTCCGTTAGCCGGTAATTGCCGGCTTTTGGCCGATAAAAAGAAATGTCAAAAGCCGATAAATGAAATTGCCGTTGGCCAATTGTCCGAAAGAGAAACTGAATTTCAAAAATCACATTGCGAAATAAAGCCTTTTAACCTATTCATTGATGGAAATACATTTGACTGGTCATGCTTATCAATCTATAAGGTCATTTGCATAATTTAGTGGAATTAAATTGCCGCGTGTACAGTATATTCGTTCTGCATTTTATGTATTCATCGCACGCGTACAGCATACAGAGCGTTTGAACTGAAAATCTGTCAGGCAGCGCAAGAGCTGCTGCTACAGCATCTCAAACAGCAAATGCATAGGCAATGGAAAGCCGGCTTTGTCAGCACGTCACGCATCTCTTTGCAATGAGCTGGAGGCAGTATGCATTTTGAGAACGTATACTTAAAATAGTTTGAAACCGGAACGTTTTACTACATATTATGAAGCATGTCTTACCTTGCTTCAAAGTAGCCTAGCAAACATCAGACCATATCTGTGGAGGAAACTATTTTAAATATAAACTTTCTTTCATTGTCCAGTAGCCAAATGCACAATCCTAGTCATATAGATAGATGGGTTAGCTGACACGATCACTAAAACGATGGGCGTGCTTCCATGAGGCAGAACTCAGCATGCTGTTGTGATTCTGGAAGGCCAGATTGCGAGCAAGAATGTCATGAAACCACCATGTGGGAAATCGTAAGTGGCTTGTTTTTAGCTCGTTTCATCTTGTTCTCGATACCATGTCTTGTTTTGAGGTGTTTTGACTGATGTCAATGCTAATATGGCTAAAATTCACTAGCTAACCAAGGACTGTAACAATGTATTTGAGAGACAAGTACTCATTGTGCAAACGTATTTATCCCGTCTGTTTTGACCCCTAGTTGCGCACGCGTTGGTTTTGTTGCTAAACAAACAAGCAACCCATGCGAGTTGTTGCGTACTAGATCTCCCCTCTTTCTAAACTTCAAATTGATATTGTCAGATGACAATGATCGAGATACAAAGATGTTACTATAACATGAAATGAAACTGTTCCGCGAAAATGAAAACCCTAACTGGCATGCAGAACCGTATATATGGGAAGATAAATTGGCATTCCACGTGAGAAAGTTTACCGACTCCTCGTTTAGCCTGTTACCGGGAACTTCAGGAGAGTAACGGCGGAATCTGGGAAGAACCAGTAGGAGAGGGAAGAGGATGGACGGGACAGGTTACATTTTTTTTTTCTTCTGGTTATCTTGATCTCCCCCTTAAGTCATTTGTGTGTCATTTCATCAAACAGGGAGCTTCAAGCGTCAGACAAGCTCAACACATATATAGTGGATTTGATTAAAAACACACATAGGGTGTGTCTATATGGAAAAATACACATTCGAACAGAGGACTTTCAGTTGACAAAGATTACTTGTAGTCGGGGACAGCCCTACGTCATTGCATCCTCGACTTGCTTGTTCTGTAGAATTAGCCGAATCTGTCACTGTGAGCACCGCGGGTGGACGGCCTAAGCAGGTTACGCACCCAATACATATGGGTCCTTGTAAAGTTCTCAAATGTCTGGTAAATTAAAAATGCTGCAGGTCAAATGTCCAGTGCCACATTTTCCTGACGGAAACCCTGACACACACCAACTAACAAATGCCATGCACACACGCGCGCACGCACACACACACCTCTTACCCTGTCCAGAAGAGTGGACCAGGCTGGACGTCGCTGGACCAGGCTAGGACTGGCTTAGAAGGCTGAGTGAGAAGGCTGAGTGGTGCTTACACAGCTGTGGTAACAGAGCTCCCCAACACACACAGAGATAGAGAATAGCTGCCTGTTTCAGGTGTGTATAGGGGATAGAGTACTGGTATGGATATGAGGACAGTTTGGAAGAAGCCTCTGCTCACAACTGGGAAAAAAAGTCGTAAAAAGAAAAACAAGAAACTGGAATAACCCGAAAACGAGTTGACAAAACAAACAAAATAAAATACTCGATAGTAACAATAATGATTACGACAACAGCAGTAATATCACATTTGACAAAAAAAACAAGATTAATCTCGATTTAAATCAAAACGCAGGGGAAAACAGAACAGGCTGCTGGAACAGCTGCCAGGAGCAGACGCGACTCTCCCTCCTCTCCTGCTTTTCTCTCCTGTCGTTTCCTCTCCGACTGAAACGTGGCTTGACTGACCCTCTAGGTGACGACACCTTTGATTCCTGTCCACCTCCTTTCAAAATGCTGTAAACAACAAGAAAAGAGAGAGTGAGCGATAGCAAGTAGAGAGAAACAAACACACCCGGTCACAGCTTGGCAGACAGGAAATCTATGTAGTTGAATTTGTGTTGGAACGACACATTTTTAATGCAGTTTGGACTGCTTAGAAAGAGTATTGATAGAGTCAACTTGTTTAAGCATATAACATTTTGTTCACATTTCTTTTTCCGTAGAATAAGATGGCTACTGTAGCCTTCCACTGAGAACGTTTGGGTTTATTCATGTCCATTTGATGCAAATTAATAATCAACATCACAAGAGCTTTGCCATCAATAATAACCATCAATAATAATGAACTTAGTCAACAACTTTCCATGTTTACAGAATGTGCGCCCCCTGTGACTCATACAATAGTGATGACACCCTTTTGCAAAAACAATGCACCTGTTTGGAAACGGCACCTGCAAATGTCATGGCAACAACAATATCCAAGCAACAGAATGCCACCCCCAGGCTTTGCAGTAAAAACAGACACCCAACAGACAGACACCTATGAGCCTGCATTGCTGCTCCCATAGAGTTTGAAAAGCCCCTCACACTATAGAAATCTTGTCAGGTGATTGTAATTCTATGGCTTCTCTTCTTGAAATGCACAGCTGAGAATAGGTGGACTAGCAGCTAATTAAATCATTCCAGGGATGTGCATGTCTCCTTTCATGAACGATTCGATATGCATTTAGAAACAGTGGCGCCAATAAGATACAGGAACGATATGTTTCAGTTTGAAACGATTCAGTAAGAGTCGGTTTGATTTGGAGGCACAAATG
Organism: Oncorhynchus gorbuscha; assembly: GCF_021184085.1. Taxonomy (NCBI): domain Eukaryota; kingdom Metazoa; phylum Chordata; class Actinopteri; order Salmoniformes; family Salmonidae; genus Oncorhynchus; species Oncorhynchus gorbuscha. The sequence continues at coordinate 29,113,012 of NC_060197.1, forward strand.
AATGCAATTCGGCTCGATGCACTAACATTTTCCATTATAAAATAGTGTCTACTGCTGACGAGAGCTCAGGGGCTGGGCCTCTCGGAGCTGGACCTCTCAGAGCTGGATCTGTCTGCGATAACTTCTCTAAACCGAGTGGCTATTTGTTAGTGTCCATGTATATGTAGGTACCTTTGCCATAGTGCAGACAGAGAAGCTACCACCCCACTATCAGATTAGGGGTGTGGGCAATTCCCACTTTTTTTTTTATCTGAAATCACCATCAACCACTGATTAACTGGTAATTTTCACAGATAAATATTGCCATAGTACTAGCTCACAACAATTTTATCTTTAGAAATGATCATGGCATTTAGCCAATTAATATAATGCAGCTTTTGGATTTTACCGCCGTCTGAAAAGCAAATGGTTAAAACCGTTTGTAATTTTACTAAGTTTCTATGGCTCAAAAAAAGATTGCTGTCCTTAATGAAATTACCTGGTTCATGTAAAAATGACCAAATACACTGACTGTTTAAAGCAAAACTTTCTAAACTTTCTTATGGTGAATCTGAACAATCGAAAACCCCAATCAGCAGATGGATACGTGTTGCGTCCACTCCAGTAGGCTAAAAATACTCTGGTAAAAAAAAGATTTTAAAAAAGACACTTCTACACCGCATTTGGTGACAATTCGTTGAGTGACAAGCAAATGAATAAAACCTGATTTGACACTGTGAAAGCCATTCAGCATCTGAGTGCTGAAGGTGCCATGCAGATGTCCAAATAGCCTATTAGAACAGAGATAGATTTGCTCGTGCCAACGATGGGTAAGGCCTGTCTCCCTCACTGTGCACAGCTGTTATTCTGAGAGTCACATGCATAAAAGTTATATAGGATAGGCTACTGAACTGAAGGAGAGGAAGCATCAGTCACAACAGATGAGGGGTTTTTTTCTCGGAATAAAACAAAACAACACTTGAGCAGGAACTGATTCATATCCATACATAATGAATCTATAAAAACGACACAGAAAAAGGCCCCTACCTACACAAAACAACATTAACAATAAGCAGAATGAAGCAGACAAAAAAAAAAATCCTAGATAAAGTTGAATATTTTTTATAATATTTTCAGTGTGCTCTAAAATAGAGTATGTCTAGATTCTGAAATTAAAAATGTTCACATTACATTATTCAACATTAAAAATATGAAAATCTCAAAAGTAACCTTTCAAATTTTTGTTTGGAACAATATACATCTTCAAACAAGTCAGGTTTCCAGAGTAAGATCTCTAGTACTTGGGAAGATGACACATTTTATACATAGATATTGCCATTATATGTCATTAACCAATCAGGATAGCACATGAAGAAAATCATCAGCAGAGTTCCCTTTGAATCCATGTTCCCACACACTGTGTTGGTGTTGCTCATAACTTCAAAATTAGCAGAGAGCCCACTCTGGAAATGTAATAAACTTGAAGAGTATATTGTGCCAAACCATGTGTTAAAATTAACTAAATCAACAAGGGTACTTTTGAGATTAATTTTTATATTTTTTATTGTTTGTATCTATCAAGGATTCCCATCAGTTTCTTCCAATGCAACAGACAATGTTGCTGGACCCTAGGAAGAGTAAGGCAGTTATTTCATATTTACATAAATATTCCGACCCTTTACTCAGTACTTTGTTGAAGCACTTTTGGCAGTGATTACAGCCTCGAGTCTTCTTGGGTATGATGCTACAAGCTTGGCACACCAGTAAGAGTTTATCACATTCTTCTCTGCAGATTCTCTAAAGCTCTGTCAGGGTGTGTCGCAGCCATCCGCGACCGGAAGACCCATGAGGCGTTGGTCCAGCATCGTCCGGGTTGGGGGAGGATGTCCTTGTCCCATCTCTCTCTAGTGACACCTGTGGCGGGTCAGGCGCATGCACTTCTACATTGTTTCCTCTGACTCATTAATGCGGCTGGCCTCTGTGTTAAGCAAGCAGTGTGTCAAGACGCAGTGCAGCTTGGCAGGGTTGTGTTTGAGAGGATGCATGGCTCTTGACCTTCGACTCTCCTGAGTCTGTAGGGGAGTTGCAGCGATGGGACAAGACTAACTACCACTTGGAAATCATGAAATTGGGGGGGAAGTACACACGGGATGAAATCCAGGATCTGGCTGGGCCACTCAAGGACATTGAGATCTGTCCCGAAGCCACTCATGCGTTCTCTTACTGTGTGCTTAGGGTCGTTGTCGTGTTGTACGGTGAACCTTCGTCCCAGTCTGAGGTCCTGAGCAGATCTCTGTACTTTTCACTGTTCATCTTTCTTTCAATCCTGACTGGCCTCCCAGTCCCTGATGCTGAAAAACACTGCACATCATAGGAATGGTGCCAGGTTGCCTCCATACGTGATGCTTGGTATTCAGGCCATAGAGTTCAATCTTCATTTCATCAGACCAGAGAAGCTTGTTTCTCATTGTCTAAGAGTCTTTAGGTGCCTTTTGGCAAACTCCAAGTGGGCTGTCATGTGCCTTTTACTGAGGAGTGGCTTCCTTCCGGCCACTCTACCATAAAGGCCTGATTGGAATGAAACAAAATGTGAAAAGGGAAGGGGTCTGAATACTTTCCAAACACTGTATATTCTGGCCCCACCCTTGCTACTATAACAGCCTCCACTCTTCTGGGAAGGCTTTCCACTAGATGTTGGAACATTGCTGCAGGGACTTGCTTCCATTCAGCCACAAGAGCATTAGTGAGCTGGGGCACAGATGTTGAGCAATTAGGCCTGGCTCGTAGTCAGCGATCCAATTCATCCCAAAGGTGTTTGATGGGGTTCAGGTCAGGGCTCTGTGCAGGCCAGACACGTTTTTCCACACCAATCTTGACAAACCATTTCTGTATGGACCTCGCTTTGTGCATGGGGGCAATTGTCATGCTGAAACAGGAAAGGGCCTTCAAACTGTTGCCATAAAGTTGGATGCACAGAATGGTCTAGAATGTCATTGTACGCTGCAGGGTTAAGATTTCCCTTCACTGGAACTTATGGGGCCAAACCATGAAAAACAGCCCCAGACCACACTCCTCCTCTACCAAACTTCACAGTTGGCACGATGCACTCTGCAAGGTAACGTTCTCCTGGCCAGATTCGTTCTTTGGACTGCCAGATGGCGAAGCGTGATTCATCACTCCAGAGAACATGTTTCCACTGCTCCAAGGTCCATTGGCTACAGGCTTTGTTTTTTGTTGTTAAATTTATCCTTTATTTAACTAGGCAAGTCAGGTAAGAACAAATTCTTATTTACAATGACGGCCTACCAGGGAACCGTGGGTTACCTTGCTTGTTCAGGGGCAGAACTGCAGATGTTTACCTTGTCAGCTCAGGATTTGATCCAGCAACCTTTTGGTTATTGGCCCAACACTCTAACCACTCGGCTACACCCCTCCAGCAGACACTTGGCATTGCGCATGATGATCTTAGGCTTGCTTGTGTGTGATTGCTCGGCCATGGAAACCTATTTCATGAAGCTCACGACGAACAGTTATTTTGCTGACGTTGCTTCCAGAGGCAGTTTGGAACTTGATAGTGAGTGTTGCAACAGAGGACAGATGATTTTATGCACTACGTGCTTCAGCACTCGGTGGTCCACTCAACTTAAAAAATATAGATATTTTTTGAAATACCTAGACCAATCAAGGGCAGGCAAAGACTGGAAGTAGTTACGCAACATATCGAATACTAACAAATTAGATCAAGATTAACTTCTCACTAGCCAGCCAGCTAACCGGTCAAAAAGTTAGGGGTAAACAAACAGTGATGTAAGTATGATGGGACAGCTTTACAGTCAGTGTCAGCAGGCCCAGTAACAAATTAGTTTGGCAAAATAAATATCATGCAAATAATTTGTTGTGACAGCCAAGTATGTTAATAACGACTTGTGAGCCTGCTGAAAACCTTTATTGAAACGACAACAAAAAAAATGTCAGTAGTTTGCTTAGGATGCCACCAAAAGTTAGGCTAATTACATGAGAGTAAGGAAGTACCCTACGGCTGTACCCTACTCGGGGCGTGGTCACGTTAAATCACGCCTCGTCTTGTGTATCTGTAATATTAGCAAGCAACAATGACAGTAAACACCATGGCCAACCGGTGTACCATGGGTCGGTTTAGGAAATACAGCTAGCTAGTAATGTATAGTAAGATTCAGGTGTTATTTTCAGCTAAATAAAGTCATACATACTATGTACTTGTTGCGGTCTTTAATGCCAGATAACTGATATAGTTTTCCTTAAACCATTGTGGCAATTCATTGATTTACTAGAGAATCTTGCTCGTTTGGAATTTAGTAGCAGCCACCATTGGGCCATGTAACGTTAGTAAGCAACGCGGACATGACTCGAGCATCAAACACCTCTATCAGAAAAGGCACGGGACAATCGCTTGAGATAAAATGTTAAATAATTGTATTCAGATTGTTGCTTATCAATGAACAATTGTTTACCCAGCTAATAATATTTCAATGACATAACGTTAACAATGAGTATCTGGCCGTGTAAGACATTCGGTTTCCATGCAAGGTTCAAATGACACAAGATATGGCGAAGGGGGCGGAGTGTCCGCGTGTGTGAATCAACGCACTCCCTTCCCTTGTCAATCGGCCGCCCCTACAACTCTACCCCGCTGCTTACAATGGCCTTCCACAACCCGAGCAAAACAAACCAATAAAAATAAATAGTAACCAATAATGCCGTCGTTCTACGGCTCGCTCAGAGCCCCATCTTCTGAAACACCATTTCATTAAGAGAGAATTTAGGCACCTGACTCGCGTTTGTATGGGCCCTCTCAGATTAAAGTGATTTGCTAACTATGTAACGTTATGACAGTGTCAACCATTCCCAAAAATACTCAAAGAACCATAGCTTACCTTTGAATTAATGTCGTTTATTTATTTATTTTTAAATACGTTTTGTTGTGTACAATCTTCGGTTTTAATTCATATGCATTGGTTTCCTTTCTCTTTCTGTAAACATCCTCCTCCGACAGAATGGTACTGATACTCTCATGAAGTCGTGTTCAATGTTTGATTTGTTTACCCCCCTCTCCTACGGTCGCTGCGTGTTGATGTCCAGTCGAGAAGTCTGCTCCTTACTCTTGTTGTTTGTGTTTTCAGAGAAAGATGGCCGCCCTACTCACACCACGTGACGTAACATTGACTTGTGTTACGCGTTATTTGCTAATGTTATGCTATTTTCAGACCAACCATCCCACGCTTGCACAGCATGTATAACTTATAATAATTTCATGATTTGCAATTAGGCTGAATCTAATGCATTTTAGCGTGCTCGCAAGCGGTTGTCGTGGTATATCCGTAATCGAGCCACACACGTCAACACTGCACTTCACTTGGGTTGTTTACAGGGGGTGGGCGTTGTAACAACAGGGGTGTAATCGTTATGCAGATTATGTTGCAACCCGTTTACTCCAAACGGAAAACGTAAACGACAGTTTATATTGGTCAAATTCAGTTCGTTCCGTTTGTGCTGTTTCCGTTTTGTTTCTAAACAGTAAACTGTTTCCGTAATGAATACGCCCCATATACTATTATCGCGGATATTCAATTTAAACATTATATTTCAAAAGTAGCTTGGTAAGACTGCAAATATACGTTTTTATTTAACCAGTAATCAGAGGGTGGCGCAGCACTGTATTTTATATGTATTTTCATAATATTAACTGATGGAGAACGTTTTCGTATTGATTACTTCCGGGGCACCTCTGTGTTTCCAGAAGTTCACAAACCTCTCAGGTTTTGAATTCCCCAGCACGATATAGTCATCATTTGAATAATTTGGTTGCCTGAAGGTACAGTCTGATTGCTTTCACGTTCTTATTTTGTCTTAACGTTAACTACCTTTGTTTGGAGTGACACATTTTAGCACAGAGTGTAACGGTTAAATTACATTACGTTTCAATCTAGATAACGTTAGCTAGCTACCAGTCGATCTCCCTGGTATTTGAGTATTTCAGAACCTTCAGTAAATTGGCTAAGCAGTATATTTGCTGCCTGAAAGATGATTGTGTTGATCTTCCGTTCTTGTCATTGACATTTCCTTTCCTGTTGTTTTTGCCACCTATTACTGCAGTGCTCCATTCCATTACTTCCCTGTTTCTGACTGACTCAATCGTGATGACAGAACCACACAGCCCTATCTCTGCCTCCGTCCCCCAGACAACCCCAGGCATCATCATGCCCCCGGCCGACGGCAGTGGCACAGCGGTGGAGATGGACCCTGTGGAGTACACCCTCCGCAAGCGTCTCCCCAGGAAGCTGCCCAAGCGCCGCAATGACGTGTACGTCAACATGAAGACAGACTTCCGGGCCCAGCTGGCCCGCTGCCAGAAGCTGCTGGAGGGAGGAGGCCACAGGGAGATCTGCGTCCATGGTCTGGGCCTGGCCATCAATAGGGCCATCAACATCGCCCTGCAGCTCCAGGCCAGCAGCCAGGGGGCGCTACAGCTGGCGGCCAACACGTCTACAGTGGAGCTGGTGGACGATCTGGAGCCTGAGGACCCGGACGAGGCGGGGGAACCCATGACACGCACTCGGAATAATTCGGCTATTCATATCAAAGTGTTCTACCCAGACCCACAGTGACCCGAAACGCATCACCATCAGTCCTAGCTCGGATATGGCTAGCTACCTCCATTGTCATGGTGTCTGTAATATAGTAATGGAGGCTAGTCCTACAGGGGGTATAATATATGTCACCTGGTTAATCCCGCCAGAGATCCTAACCCTCTGCGGTGGCTGTTATCCAGATGTGGGGAATAATGAGAAGTGTCTATGAACTGAGCTGATTTCAGAGCTTTTGGAAGCTCTTTCTCAGCTTTGTCATTTTGTTATGCATGTCAGTCAGAGAAGTGTATTTGTTAGTATCAAGATGTGATGTTTCATGCCATCATGTCCAATCCCTCACTGCCTGAAAAAAAGAACTCCCATAGGAAATGGGACAGACCACACTAAGGCTGCGTTTACACAGGCAGCCCAATTCTGATATGTTTTCCACTAATGGGTCTTTTGACCAATCACATCAGATCTTTTCACATGAGCTCTTTTCAGAACTGGTCTTAGTGGGAAAAGAATATCAGCGTTGGGCTACCTTTTGTAAACGCAGCCTAACTCATGCAAGCTACAATACTCATGTTCCACATGGGAATACATGCTCTGAAAAGGATGTGGATTTAAAGCTTACATAAAACCTTGTAGATTTTTTTTTTTTAAAGTGTAAACACTGAATATTAGTTGACTATGGGAATTAAGTAATATTTTTTGGTAATTTGCTGGTCAGATTTAAGTTTACCAACTCTATATGAAATTATGCATTTTTACCTACCAATGCCAAACATTTGACATACAAACTCTGTCAAGTCAGTAAATGTTAGTTTTTTTTACATCATACAAATGTATGTTTTTGGCTTCAGTATTTGAATGTATGTACAGTATTTATTGTACATGTGTAATAAAATAAGGAAAGTACATAAGTTTTTTTTCATGAAACATTAAGTGTAAAACTGACAATCATCCAGTCATTTTTGCAGTTAGTGACAGTGAATCTCCACTAGGTGGCATTCAAATGCTTCTTTCGTGCACTGCTTACACTACTCAATATATAGTTTTTTACCTTTATTTAACTAGGCAAGTCAGTTAAGAACAAATTCTTATTTTCAATGACTGCCTAGGAACAGAGGGTCAACTGCCCTGATCAGGAGCAGAACGACTGATTTTTACCTTGTCAGCTCAGGATTTGATCTTGCAACCTTTTGGTTAGTAGTCCAACACTAACCACTAGGCTACCTGCATATTAAGAACTTATTCCTTACTTTTTTTTTACACTCAGTTTATATGTTGATAAGCACCTGCTTGCTTAGGTTAGGTTTAGAATACGGGTAATGGTTAAGTTTAGGGTTAGAGCTAGCGTTAGTAGATAGTTAGTTGAAATGTTACTTGTAGTCTGTAGAGCATCTACAGATGGACTATCCAAATAAAGTGTTACCCATGGCATTCTTTCCAAACCACAGATATATCTCCAGGGGACAGGACAACAAAAGTGATGCAATTATCACACAGACAAACAAACTTCCTCTTGCCTTTTTTTCGTCCATCCTTTTTAAAATTAAAGAATGATATTTTGTATTTAAAAACCAAATGGCACTATGATAGAAGGGGCAAAACAACTGATACAAACAGGGCAAAAACATGTACAAACATCTGCACTGTGACTGTAAAACGTTCAAACGAGAAGCAAAACTACCCAGGAGAACAAATCTAATCCCAAAAGTGAAAGCATCCACCACGTCAGCGACTCCAAAGGTTCCCAGGATTCGGGTTGATTGGCTGCTGGTTGAAGGAAGGTATAAGAGAGACAAAACAGGCATGCAGGATGTTCATCATAAGAACCAATCAATATTTGTCCTGGCAGTCTTGCTATCTGTGTCGAAGCTCTAGTTGAGCACTGGCCTGCATAAGCCAGACACACTGATAATCAGAGCATAGCTTCAGAGTTCTCACGTAAGCCCTTCCTCTCAATCATTTCCTCCTTCAACCCGACTGAACCTCCGCTTCTGTCTCTCCCACCTCTAGTCCGTTCAAATAGGGTTATAAGAGTTGCATAAAACTGTCATTCACACAGATATTATCTCGCACATACATACAGTACATACAAACACACAGATCATTTATTCTATGAAGGGTAACAGACAGGAGTGAACAGTTGGATATTGACGTATACAAATATCTTTACAACATGGTTCAGTGGCGTTATATAGTGATTATGATTAACCGTTGGAGCCCAACGGCGGCCTCTAGTTCATAGTTACAGGATATCTCTCAGAATACTTTCGCCATGACAGTGAGTCAAGCTTAAATGTAGAACTATAAATAAGTAATTACAAAGAGCAATATACAATTCATTTAAGGACACTAATAAACAGCAGTTGGAAAAGTGTTGTGTGTTAAGGATGAGGTGGGCGGTGAAGTTTAAAAGTTTGTGGTATAGGCTAGGCCTCCTCCTCCTGGACTTTGACAGGCTGTCAATGCTGTCAGTCAGGTACAGTGCAGAACAACTCCAACAAGGTGTCATCAGGTGCAATCCAGTGCTTGGCGGTGAGAACTCACAGTCCATGCTAAAACACACAGGCAAGCACACACACACACACACACACACACACACACACACACACACACACACACACACACACACACACACACACACACACACACACACACACACACACACACACACACACACACACACACACACACACACACACACACACACACACACACACACACACACAGTACTGAAGAGCCGTAGAGCGGTGCATTATATGGGCCCCATTCGTGGTTGACTTCCTCATCACATTCCTCCCTCATGTCAATATTCACAAGGTGCTACCTGCTCTTGTTCTTTTAAAGGTCCAATAGGAACTATTCTGTCCACATAGCTTCATTCTCTCCTGAGAGGGTCTGGTCCACACACTCTCCTCTTTTAGATTTCTACCTGGCAACAAGCAGGGTCAATAGTGTAAGAGCCCGCCCCCCCTGCCAGAGGGAGCTCCAATCAGTTCAGCCCTGCCTTGGAGAGCCCCAATCAGCTGCTACCCTGGTGGCAGATGGGTGCGTTGGACAGCAAGAGGTGCACCTTTCCTCGCAGGAAGTTAACGTGGACCTGGAGGAGCTCTGAAGCAGACGACACCCGCCATGTCTCCTCACCTCCAGCCACGCCCCCTGCTGGAGGGGTGTACTCCTGACAGGAAGAAGGAAAAACACAGCGATGTGAAGGATCCAAGAGAAATCTTCATGTTATCCTAGTGCCATCAAACTCAACTCTGGACCTCGAGGCAAGTTCCACTGCTTTTTCAAAAATTGTTCCCCTTTAATCGGGCACTGATTTAGACTTGGGATACCAGGTGGGTGTAAGTCATTATTTTTTATTTTTTTTATTTTATTTCACCTTTATTTAACCAGGTAGGCAAGTTGAGAACAAGTTCTCATTTACAATTGCGACCTGGCCAAGATAAAGCAAAGCAGTTCGACAGATACAACGACACAGAGTTACACATGGAGTAAAACAAACATGCAGTTAATAATACAGTATAAACAAGTCTATATACAATGTGAGCAAATGAGGTGAGAAGGGAGGTGAAGGCAAAAAAGGCCATGGTGGCAAAGTAAATACAATATAGCAAGTAAAACACTGGAATGGTAGTTTTGCAATGGAGGAATGTGGGTACATTATTGGGTACAACAGAAAAAAAGCAGGCCCTGGACCTCGTAGGGTAAGAGTTGAATACCCATGTCCTAGTACTGGGGAAGTGAACAGGCTGGAGATGAGTTGACTAATCCAAAATGTAATTTGACACAAAGATCCAGACGATCCAGGGGTCTGATTACCACCATCTTTATAGTTACTTCTTAATCCCTGTTACGTGTAAGCCATTTCTACCTAACCCTGATAGTGCATATCAGCAGTAGGTCTATTTCACCAGGGTACAAGCCTTGGGCGATGTTTGTTTGATGTCTCTACTAAGAAACCTCTCAGTGGCCCTTGAGCCTGAATGTACAGATGGAGTGACTGGAGCTCCGTTTGTCTTTCCATGGCCTTGGCGTGTACCCAGTGAACTCTGCCTGCCTGTCAGTGACCTCACTGGTGGAAGCGATTGTGGTTGTTGGAATTTCTGCTACTATCTAAGAACCAGCCCCAGGGATTTCTTCGAATTTCTCAGACATGACAGTTCTTTACAGTCCGGTATGACACAACCATACAGCCCCCCTTCCCTTCTTCCCCTCTTCCCCCTTCCCTCTTCCCCCTTCCCCTCTTCCCCTCTTCCCCCTCCCCCTCTTCCCCTCTTCCCCTCTTCCCCCCTTCCCTCCACTAGCAAGCTCTACAGTGTGGAAATAGTAGTAACTGAGTTATTCAGATTAAACCTTGCGTGTCTGTAGGAATGCATCTGCCTGGACAGGGCCCTAAGTGAACTAAATATAGCGAACATTCCAATTCTTGTCTCCAATAGCAACATCGATAAGTCATTCAATAATAACTACAATGAAATGGTGGGAATTACAGCACTGATTGATTACCTGTTCACCTGTTTGCCTGACAGTTATTTTACCTCAATATCCACCACTCCGTCCTCATGCCACAAACTCACTCTGCCATTGACGTTTGCCCTTTGAACCCTGACCTCTGTGACCTAGCTCACCTGGATGTTGAGGCTGCGCAGCACCTGTCCGATGGTGAAGATGTTTCTGAGGCTGTTGTCTATGTGGCTGTGCAGCTCTGTGTTGGTGACGGACGTTCGTAGCGAGCCGATGGCCTGGTTTAACAGCCACAGGCCAGACTGAACCTCCTGAGCTTGCTCCAGTGCCTACAGAATCACACAGAGACATAGTTCACCAGTTGACCAGAGCCATGTGATTTAGGTTGAAACCTCAATGGCCAAACTCTCTTTCTATGACTCTACAACGGGATAACAGGATTGATTCTTAGAGAGAGAGAGAGAGAGAGAGAGAGAGAGAGAGAGAGAGAGAGAGAGAGAGAGAGAGAGAGAGGGTGAGACTGTTGTTACTCACAGTTTTCCTCTCCCAGACGTTGAAGTCTACTTTGGTTTGGGGAACAGTGACGGGCTCTGCAAGACCACGTCCTTCTTTACATGCCAGCTGAGAGGAAACATGGATAGATTAGAGGACGGATGGAGAAATGTGAGATGAAATGTGACTATTACTCTGACTATCTCTGTAAATAGCACCAGCTCATGGCCATCAATAGGCCAGAGCAGACGTGGATGTGGTGTGTAATGTCTCACCATGGCTGCCTCAGCATCTCTGGCCTCTTCAATGAAGTGTTTTAGGACCCGCAGGTCACAGATCGGACGCAGGGGGTTAGATAGCCCTGGTTTGGTCCACTCCAACACCATCAGCAGAAAGGCAAAGAGTCCTACACACACACACACAAGGGCTTCAGCAAACACACTCTCAACACTCCCTACCATTACCACCCATAACCAATTATAAACCATATGGAGCGTAACACAAGTGTTGGCCACAAGCGGGACTCGGGATGTCGTATCCTTAACACATGGAGGTCAAACTACTTGTGCTGGTGCAAAGAATGACACCTTTTCTTTCTTTATGTATATAATTAATAGCTGTAGCTAGGCATTTTCTATTTATTTGTTTTTTAAAAACTTTTACCCATTTTTCTCCCCATTTTTGTTATATCCAATTGGTGTTTACAGTCTTGTCCCGTTGCTGCAACTCCCCTACGGACTCTGGCGAGTCGAAGGTTGAGAGCCATGCATCCTCTGAAACACAACCCTGCCGCACTGCTTCTGGAAACACTGCTCGCTTTTCCCGGAAGCCAGCCGCACCAATGTGTCGGAGGAAACACCGTCTAGCTGGCGACCGATTCAGCTTGCAGGCACCCGGCCTGCCACAAGGAGTCGCTAGACCGTGATGGGACAAGGAAATTCCGTCTGGCCAAACCCTCCCCCAACCCAGACGATGCTGGGCCAATTGTGCACCGCCTCATGGGTCTTCCGGTCAGGCCGTGACTTGGCATTTAAACTCAGTGGCGTGTATTCAGGGATGCCAAGGGAAGCCAGGGATGCCAAGGGAAGCCAGGCTTCCCCCCAAAAAAATGGACCAAGAAAAAAATACAAAAACATGTAAAACAATTTATCTTTTGTCTCTGTGTTTTCATGATTTTCCTTCAATTCGCAAGAGGCTGAATGTATCTCACCGGAGAAATCATCCAAGTGAGTGAAACGGTGGCTAGCTAGCTAGCTAAAATGGGCTATTTCCTAAATTAGCCATGGAAGGAGATAGGGATTTGGACTTGTGGTTTTACTCAATTCTCCGTACTGGCCAAGGATTATAACGGTGATTCTCACCCAACCATAAATATGAATTAATGAATAGGAACGGATGAACATTGTACCCCTGGACTGAGAGGATGGACGTTCAATATGTATCTAGATGTACAGTGCATTCGGAAAGTATTCAGATCCCTTGACTTTTTCCACATTTTGTTACGTTACAGCCTTATTCTAAAATGTGTTAAATATTTTTTCCCCTCATCAATCTATACACAACACCCCATACTGACCAAGAAAAAAAAGAAAAAAAAACTATTTCCATACGTATTCAGACCCTTTGCTATGAGAATCGAAATTGAGCTCAGGTGCATCCTGTTTCCATTGATCATCCTTGAAATATTTATACAACTTGATTGAAATCCACCTATGGTAAATTCAATTGATTGAACATTATTTGGAAAGGCACAACCCTGTCTATATAAGGTCCCACAGTTGACAGTGAATGTCAGAACAAAAACCAAGCCATGAGGTTCAAGGAATTATCCGTAGAGCTCCGAGACAGGATTGTGTCGAGGCACAGATCTGGGGAAGGGTACCAAAAAATGTCTGCAGCATTGAAGGTCCCCCAGAACACAGTGGCCTCCTTCATTCTTAAATGGAAGAAGTTTGGAACCACCAAGACCCTTCCTATAGCTGGCCGCCTGGCCAAACTGAGCAATCGGAGGAGAAGGGCCTTGGTCAGGGAGGTTACCAAGAACCTAATGGTCACTCTTACAGAGCTCCAGAATTCCTCTGGGGAGATGAGAGAACCTTCCAGAAGGACAACCATCTCCGCAGCACTTCACCAATCAGGCCTTTATGGTAGAGTGGCCAGACGCAAGCCAATCTTCAGTAAAAGGCACATGACAGCCCACTTAGAGTTTGCCAAAAGGCACCTAAAGACTCTCAGACCATGAGAAACAATATTCTCTGGTCTGATGAAACCAAGATTGAACTCTTTAGCCTGAATGCCAAGCGTCACGTATGGAGGAAACCTGGTACCATCCTATGGTGAAGCATGTGGAGGCAGCATCATACTATGGGGATGTTTTTCAGTGGCAGGGACTGGGAGACTAGTCAAGATGGAGGGAAAGATGAACGAAGAAAGTACAGAGAGATCCTTGATGAAAACCTGCTCCAGAGCGCTCAGGGCCTCAGACTGGGACGAAGGTTCACCTTCCAACAGGACAACGACCCTAAGCCAAGACAATGCTTCAGGACCAGTCTCTGAATGTCCTTGAGTGGACCAGCCAGAGCCCGGAGTTGAACCCTGAAAATAGCTGTGCAGCGAGGCTCTCCATCCACCCTGACAGAGCTTGAGAAGCTCTGCAGAGAAGAATGGGAGAAGCTAATGTTGCCCATGAAAGGAAGTTAGGCTAGCGAGCAAGCATTTTAGCCAGGTAGCCTAGGACAACTAAAAATAAAAGCGTATACAGTATGACAGAGTAATAGACCATTTTGTCAACATGATGATGTCATTGGCATTTCTCTGCAAGTAGGGTGAGTCAACATGATTTTTTCTACTTGCACAAACGCACACACACACACAAACACAAATCAGAACCATGGACAACCAGATTATATTTAGCTTATGTTGATTGGACTAAATCTTTTTAATATATATTTTAGTTGTCACTGTATTAGACTAAGCATTGGTGATTTGATGATGTTGAAATGTTGAAGTTGAAATGGTGTCGGAATAGTGGAGGCAGTTCCTGTTTTCGTTGCGACTTGCGGTAACTCTCTGTGGTTCTAAATCAGTAGCTGTTTAGTGGTCCGGAAATGTCGAGAAACATTAACTTGCTTGACCATGCTGTAGGTCATGTTACATACAATATGCTTTCGTGGACTTCGCCAGACAGAGGTTGCTCTCCGGTTTTGTGATGAAACAAAGGTGTGGTTCAATTGATTCTGCCACTGTGTATTCGTATTGTCTAGGCCTTAGGCCTATATATCACGGTCGCGAGGCATATGAACTAGCAGGTTATAGAACAAACAACGTAATTATCACAACATGTATCTTGCAATATGGCTTTTTTTCCTGGCTTGGCTTCCCCAGTGATTTTACCCACACACCTCTACTGTTTAAACTACATTATCATGACATAAATGCCATTTACTTGGAGCTATGCTGGCCTATGCATGTGAGTGTCATCCTCTCTCTACCCAGCCCACTCTGGCTCGATTCATCTCTCATAATTCTGTCCACATCCCTTCATCCCAAGTCAAGTCATTTTCCCTGTCTCCCATCGTCTGTAGCATCCCCTCCTGCATCTCCGTGCCCCACATTCTGAGCCCATCTCCTAGTCCTTGGCGAACCCCTCTGAATCTCTGAACCTATGAGGAACACACGAACCAGTCACACAGGTTAGTCCTCAGTCAGCCGAATCCTTTGACATCTGAACTGTTCTTTCCTGCTCTGGCCGTAATGCTGTGCCACAGACTGGACACTGTTCTATGCTCTCCACAGCTTGCTTCTCCAGACAAACTACTACTGTTCCGTTCAGTCAATTTAATTCACACTGTAGAAGAATAACGCTTCGAATTGGGAGTTACTTGGTACACCTGACTTGCAAGCAAGACAATGGGTCTCGCCTGTTGGGCCTCCGTCATCCAGAACATGAGATCAGATGTGGCCCTGGACACACACACGGAGTGGCTCGCATTCCATGAGGGTCCATGTCAATCGGGCAGCACCATGCTACTGTACACAGCACATAGCAGTGCTTTTGTGGAAATCTGCGGTCTATGTATTACTGAACGCCACGCATAATGGGGTCATGCGTGTTCTTAGTGTGGGAGACGTGTGGTATTTCTAGTGACAGCCTGGTAAAAATGGGCTCAGCAGGCCTTTCCATACATTCAGTCTGCAGGGCACTTCTCCCAGTGCAAACTGTTCCATATTAATAGTGGTAACACCTATGGGTTACACCGACAGCTCTATGGAGTTGTTCCACACTGCTGCAGGTCATTTGGGCATCCCGTTGAATGAGCTCTTTCACTGCAGCCTGACTGTGTGACGCAGTGAGATGCTACGGATTACAGACAGCACTCCAAGGCTGCCTCGTGCCAGGTCAGACACTGGAAGCCTCCGCTGCTGTTTCCCAGGAACCATTTTGTTGTGGTTTTTAGCCCAATTTTAGCCAATTATTTGAGTTTAGGCAGTTTATACATAAAGAGTTGGCTTATCAAGCAAGATATCTGTTTTGAACAATGAGTGAGTATAAGTGACCTGCGTTCCACCAGATGATGTTTTTTTATTGATTCATATTTACTCCATTTTGGCTGTGGGACGGCTGGAGCCCCTTTGAATTAAGAGACCGGGATTCACAGAGGTAACAATTTTACCCCCTCTTGCAACTTGACACGTAGGATGCTTCACCCTGACACGTAGGATGCTTCACCCTGACACGTAGGATGCTTCACCCTGACACGTAGGATGCTTCACCCTGACACGTAGGATGCTTCACCCTGACACGTAGGATGCTTCACCCTGACACGTAGGATGCTTCACCCTGACACGTAGGATGCTTCACCCTGACACGTAGGATGCTTCACCCTGACACGTAGGATGCTTCACCCTGACATGTAGGATGCTTCACCCTGACACGTAGGATGCTTCACCCTGACACGTAGGATGCTTCACCCTGACACGTAGGATGCTTCACCCTGACACGTAGGATGCTTCACCCTGACACGTAGGATGCTTCACCCTGACACGTAGGATGCTTCACCCTGACACGTAGGTTGTGTTTGGGTGTACAACACCAGACAACGTCCACCTCGTAGGCTATCAACCCTGGAGGCTTCTCAAAGAACCTCTTTATATTGTCTGTCTGTGTTGTCCCACTGTGCTAGAATTGAGCCAGCTATAAGCAGTGGCTTATCTGCGTTCGCTCTCCATTTGACTCCATCCACCCCCTCACCACCTACTGGAACTTCACACCGGCCCTGTGGAGATGAGAAACTAAACCTTTATTCAGTCCAATGTCCAAAGCCACAGAGACGATAGTCCTGCGATCCATTGTGACATAGCTACGCAGCTCTGAGTCCACTTCCCCTTCCAATTAAAATGTGGGTAGGTCAAAATAATGACAAACTTTTGCTGACATATGATTGGGTTCCCTGGGTGGGGGTCCCTGGGTGGGGGTCCCTGGGTGGGGGTCCCTGGGTGGGGGTCCCTGGGCAAGAAATGGTTGAAGATCCCTGTTCTAGAACATTGATGTGCGGACGTGGACGTGTTTTTGGACTGATAAGCATTTAAGCCAGCAGCAGGTGTGTGTGTGTGTGTGTGTGTGTGTGTGTGTGTGTGTGTGTGTGTGTGTGTGTGTGTGTGTGTGTGTGTGTGTGTGTGTGTGTGTGTGTGTGTGTGTGTGTGTGTGTGTGTGTGTGTGTGTGTGTGTGTGTGTGTGCGTCTGCGTGCGCGTGTGTGCGCGTGCGTGTGTGTGTGTGTGCGTGCGTGTGCGCGTGCGTGAGCGTGTGTGTGTGTGTGTGCACACGCATGCGGGGGTGTCTGTGTGTGTGTGAAGTATACAGCTAAACCTATGCAGTATACACATATGTTTAACCCCTTCCAGGTACTTAGGGAGTAGTGACACAATGTAATGACAGGACAAAGTAAAGTTTTAATGGCACTATAACCTTACACCTCATTCCATTCTGAGAGGTTGTGGGTGAAAGAAACATAACTGACCTCATTTAGGACGATATGTCTAAATACCACACCCTTCTATCACTCTGTACAACAAGTTGACAGAGTGACCTTTGCCAGGGCCTTACGTGTGAAGGTGAAGGAGAGTGTGTGCACTCACTTACTCACTCACTCTCAGACTCCGTCACTGGGTGATTCTGCAATACTGACCAATAGTCTACGCTGCATGTCTGCCAGCCACGAGCTGAGCAACGGGACTCTGAGTCCCGGAAGTTGGACAAACGTAAAGGTAACAGGACCAGTGGCAAAAGCACCAAATGCCAAGATTTGACTTCTATTTTTTGCCTTTCTATGGTCTAGTTCTGTGCTGTGCACTGATTATGCACCTTGGCAAGCACCAGACTTAGAGTGTGGCAGATTATTCTCCCAAAGGTCACCTAGCTGTCACTGATGCTCTCTTATGAGAGGACTTTTATTACAAATCCAATCAAGGCTTGACGTTTAACCATTCAAATGACTTCTACATGACCTTGGTTTATTCTCAAGGTGAACTCAGCACTTCAATCCAATTGGGAAGAGTGACAGAGAAATGATGTATAATGACAAACTACACTGGCAGCCTTTTCTCTTAGACTCTTAGTCTAAGATGAATGCACTAACTGTAAGTCACTCTGGATAAGAGCATCTGCAAAATTACTGAAATGTTTTTTTTAAACTTGTAAATGAATATGAAAAGTTTTGAGTAATCAGCAAGCAGGTCACACTGATATGACATCATTTCCTGTGAGGAATCCCAATGTAATGCAATGTCAAAGGGTGGAATCCTGAACTTCCTCTGTGGAAATCAATTTTCTGCTAAATGATCCTTTGTGAAATGTAAACTCATCGCATTCTAACATGAATCAGCATTAACTCGAAGCCTGACTTCCTCACTGCCTCAACATTGCAGAGTCATGCTACAATTAACTAACAGGAAACACATCCATTTCCTTATCCATGGTAAGTAAATAGCCTTGTCAGAGCCAGAACGGCACATAGGACAGGAGCCTCACTCTCCTGTTAGCGTGACGCATCTTGATGTACAAGCACACCCCCGGGACAGGACATCAGTATATCGCAGGGCAGGGCCTTACCCCCAATCCATCAGCTCAACCTTCCAATCTCAGAGAGGAAACGGTAACCATAGGGCTACCGAGTTGGTTGGTACTCATGGTATGGTGAAGGGTAAAAAAGTACTCACATATGAATTTGTTAACCATGAGGCTTTTGATCATCTTGAGTGGGTCTTTTCTATTCAAAACTTTGGAAGCATTCAACTTTCCATCTGAAATAATATAATTCATAAAAATATTATATAAATATCCTAAAGCCAAAAATACACAAATAATACATTATCTAATAAAATTGCTTTAGAAAGGGCCACGAGACAGGGATGTCCTCCCTCTCCCCTCCTGTTTGCACTGGCAATTGAACTGCATGCAGAAATAATTAGACAGGACCCAAATGTAACAGGTATCGGTATTGACAAAAAATGAATACAAACTAAACTTATTTGAGTGTATATTCATGACGATCTCCTGATACACCTGACTAATATTGAAAACGTAATGCCCCCTTGTTAAAAATATTGGCGCGTAATACTCAAAAATCTCAGGAAAAATAAAAATAATAACGCATGAGCTACAGCAATCCCTTAAGTGGACCACAAAAAAATATGAAATAGGATGCTTGATAAGTGACAACAAACAACAAATCTATAAAGGTAGCCTAATCCTGTCACTCAACAACATGAAAGCAGATCTAAATGGAAGAATCTCAGCATACTCCTTACAGGTAGAATAAACCATCTTTGGAATGGCGTGGCTCCCAAAGTTTTTATACCTCTTAAAATCTATTTCTAAACTATTGGAACAAAATTACAGTTAGCAACATTTTTAATCCAGTATAAACTCACGTATAGAACGCATCATACAATTGGCAAATTTCACAAATTCTACAGCACACTGGCAGAGTCGTGTCTTAAGTGTAAAACTAACAATGACTCAATAATGAATGCATTCTTCGAGTGCTATAAAGTCCAAAAGTCATGTGCTGAGTTAGGATGTTGGCTGTCAGAAGTTTTACAATGTAAATGTACTTTTTATCTGCCTAGCTGCATATTTCAAGACATGGCATAGCCTATGAGGTTCGGTGAGATACCCAATGAGTTGGACAATATTATTTTTGTCACTTATATTACCAGTCAAAAGTTTGGGCACACCTACTCATTCAATAGTTTTTCTTTATTTTTTAAAACTATTTTCTACACCGTGTAAGGGCTATTTGACCAAGAAAGAGAGTGATGGAGTGCTGCATCACATGACCTGGCCTCCACAATCACCCGACCTCAACCCAATTGAGATGGTTTGGGATGATTTGGACTGCAGAGTGAAGGAAAAGCAGCCAACAAGTGCTCAGAATATGTGTGAACTCCTTCAAGACAGTTGTAAAAGCATACCAGGTGAAGCTGGTTGAGAGAATGCCAAGAGTGTGCAAAACTGTCATCAAGGCAATGGGTGGCTACTTTGAAGAATCTCAAATATAAAATATAATTTGATTTGTTTAACACTTTTTTGGTTACTACATGATTCCGTGTTATTTCATAGTGTCGATGTCTTCACTATTATTCTACAATGTAGAACATAGGAAAAATGAAGGAAAACCCTGGAATGAGTAGGTGTGTCAAGTTTTGACTGGTACTGTACAGTATATTGAAGAAGCTATTACTTAAAATGCTGGAAGTCAAATGATACTCTAAGGTTAAGACAATGGAATAATCAAATGCTTCATTATTTAAATATGTATTGGAATTCGTTTTCTTAGTGATCCCCAATCAAGTGCAACATGGTAATTGTACCAGCATGCAGCTTCAAATCCAATACTGAAACGTGTGTGGCTCAGGGAGACCCGTGCGTAATTCTTTCCACTGAGCTGGAACCGCGGGGATAAAGCTCCTCCATGCTTCGCCTCATTAGGCTGATAATTCGGAGACTTTACGCATGTAGGCTAGCTCAGTTTGAGCTCTTCGCTGTGTCAAAACCTCTGTGTGAAAATAAACTACTTTTACTGTAATTAACTTCCACTAGCTCACTGCTCACATCATGTGGACATCGAAATGCTCACAAAACACTTACACATTACTTGGGCTACATAGCTAATTATTTTTCCGAAAATGTGGATATAATATCTTGTTTAGGTTATAATATACCAAGTAATTATAAAACGGTCTTACCTCTACTTGAATTGTGGAACATTTGCAAAGCAGTGCGGCATCGTTTAAACACATCTCGCGAAATGATCATATATGTTCACACACTCCTCAACAGGTATTGCAAAGGACATCCGTCAATGTATTCCCAACCATGCCCAGAGCACTTGTCCGCATTCTCCAGACGCTGCATGTGGAGAGTTTAGTGCTGCGTGCATCTCCCAGTCAGAGCCAAATGCAGTAGCCTCCGGCTCCTCATCGGAGCAAGGGTATATCAGGCTTTGTTTGCATCACTGATTTTGGCAACCTGCTAAAACGTGTATTTACCTCCCATCCGCAATGCGAAAAGACGATACAGCCGATAGGGATGCGCAAACACTCTTTACGCACCAACATAGACAACAGCATTCAACCATCAACTCAGGTCGTCCTTTGCCAAACCATGAACATATTCAACCCCAGGAGAATATAACTAAAGCATTACTTGTTACTCACTGGGTGGTAACTCCATATCGGAATCCGCATAGTCCCTCACAGGTTCCTCGCTGTTTCGTCTATATACACCATTAATTGCAACCGAAGCTCTTTTATGGATTTGTCGCTGGTTTTGATTGCACTTATCCGGTAGTTGTTTCTACAACTGATCCGTTAGATTTTTGTTATTGATGACAATGAAAATAAAGTTGCATTGTCCTGTGATGACTATCTGAACGACTTCCGCTGTTATGGGTCCATTTTTCTATTTGATTGTTATCCAAATAATATCCATGTTTTCAAACAATAGTCCCCAAATGTAGCCTAAATCACGTCTCAAAAAAAAGCAAGGAGGGACTTCCCATTCACCCATTATCTTTGAATAATCCCCTGTACACGCTTTCCACTTGGCTGACTACAATTTCTACAGAAATGACATTTTAAACAACGGATCAAATATTCCCTTTTTTTTATTTATTCATTGGACACAGTGGCATCCTTTGTAATCCTGGTATGTGTACCAGAAGTGCCAGTGTACCAGAAGTGCCAGTGTGCCACGGTGCGCTCACAGATCACAGCGTCACAAAAGTAATAGCCTTGTCTTACAGATTTATGTCAGTAATTCCGTTATTTGCCTGTTGATGGAATTTCTCCGAGGCTTTTTGTGTCAACATCTTTAAACTTTGTTTAGACGCCGACAACCCCCACCCAGCTTTGTTGACGCAGCGGTCGTCTCCCCGGGTTGTAGCCTGATGTCTGGGAGACACAGCCACGCGTGGCGGGGGTGGGGAGGCTTTCCTGGAGCCCTCCCAGGTTCCTGTACAAAGAGGTTGGTCACTGTCCTTCCTGCACGTTCACAGCAGCAGCATCAGGCGACACATCAGCACAATGGGGAACCAATGTCTTTGCTCTTAGATGTAGATGACCCCCTCTTCAGTCAATCAACACGGACATGGTCAACATCAACAACATACCGTTTTTTTTTTTTTAAATCCACGTTATGTTCAGGTCATTTCAATAACAAAAAATACGACGTTGAATCAACGTGGAATACTGATTGAATTTGCGAAAATTCATCAATTTAAAGGAATTCTGCTATTTTTTTTACCAAGCCTTTCACCTAAATTTCGGATTTTTTTGGTGTTGATTTCATGTTTAATTCACGTTAGTTGGCTATCAGCCAAATGTAAATCAAAACTATAGGTTGAACTGATGTCGGTGCCCAGTGGATTGTGTGCACTGTAAAATAATTGTGTGCACCATTTAATCATTTCACCAACATTCACATGATGAATAAACATGTGGACTTGTGTTGGCTCCCCTAAGTTAAAGGCTTCAACTCAGTGGGCTAACGTTGTTTTCAGTTGCATATAGGCTATGACCCTGATTTGATACCCAGACAATCACATAAGGAGGTCCAAATAGTTTATTCCTGGTTTGAACTTCAGTTATTCAATACATCCTTGTTCCTAAACCCTGATTAATAAGGCTATTATAATTTAAGGAGTTTTATTAAGACTCTGTAATGACATTTAGGTTGTTGCTCAGAAGGAAACCGATAACTGTTGACATACTTTGACATATAGTAATTGGCTCACATCCAAATAAACTAGGTTCAGGTACTCAGTATCTGTATGAATCATTTGGGAACAAAGTTAATTTTGGTTAAAAAAATGTGAGACCGTGATACAATGATAATAACGTTACATAGCAACAGTAGCCCAGTAACTACTTGTAGTTACAAGCAGTGTCCATGCCAACACCGAAATAGAATCCATGTCTCAGGAAGATAATGAGTCACTTTCAAGGAATCTGATCAAGTTCAATGGGAGGCCGGGAGTCCACTCCGCAAGTTTGCAGACGGCATTCTTAGAAATGTTTCCTGCTCATATAGTTCCCTTGTGTTACAATCAAACACGTTATACAGTGGGGCAATAAAGTATTTAGTCAGCCACCAATTGTGCAAGTTCTCCCACTTAAAAATATGAGAGAGGCCTGTAATTTTCATCATAGGTACAATTCAACTATGACAGACAAAATGAGGGAAAAAAATCCAGAAAATCACATTGTAGGATTTTTAATGAATTTATTTGCAAATTATGGTGGAAAATAAGTATTTATGCTTATAACACTTGTTATAAGCATTCATAACAACTCATGGTTTCTTATAAAAAGCCTTTAAAATTGCCTTAAAATATACTTGGACTACATTATACCCACATGGTTCATTAAAAGTGGTACTGATGTTCGGTCCAAATCCTATTGATTAAAGACTGGCACCAAGACCGGCAGTGTTGGAAATCACAGGAGGCTGCCGGGGGGAGGACAACTCACAATAATGGCTGGAATGGAGCAAATGAAATGAAATGGCATCAAACACATGAAAACCATGTGCTTGATGTATTTGATACAGTTCCACTGATTCCGCTTCAGCCCGTCCTCCGTAATTAAAGTGACAATCTTCAATAGACCTTGTATTATTCTAGGTATGAAGAGGATTCATTAAGAAATATTTATTTATTTAAACTTTATTTAACTAAGGGCTAGGTCTATGTGTCCAGGGCTGGGGGCTGGGTCTATGTACCCAGGGCTGGGGGTTAGGTCTATGTGTCCAGGGCTGGGGGCGGGGTCTATGTGCCCAGGGCTGGGGGCGGGGTCTATGTGTCCAGGGCTGGGGGCTGGGTCTATGTGTCCAGGGCTGGGGGCTGGGTCTATGTGTCCAGGGCTGGGGTCTATGTGCCCAGGGCTGGGGTCTATGTGTCCAGGGCTGGGGGCTGGGGTCTATGTGTCCAGGACTGGGGGCTGGGTCTATGTGCCCAGGGCTGGGGGCTGGGTCTGTGTCCAGGGCTGGGGGCTGGGGTCTATGTGCCCAGGGCTGGGGTCTGGGTCTATGTGCCCAGGGCTGGGGTCTATGTGCCCAGGGCTGGGGGCTGGGTCTATGTTCCCAGGGCTGGGGGCTGGGTCTATGTTCCCAGGGCTGGGGTCTATGTGTCCAGGGCTGGGGGCTGGGTCTATGTGCCCAGGGCTGGGGGCTGGGTCTATGTGCCCAGGACTGGGGTCTATGTGCCCAGGGCTGGGGTCTATGTGCCCAGGGCTGGGGTCTATGTGCCCAGGGCTGGGGTCTATGTGTCCAGGGCTGGGGGCTGGGTCTATGTGCCCAGGGCTGGGGTCTATGTGCCCAGGGCTGGGGTCTATGTGTCCAGGGATGGGGGCTGGGTCTATGTGCCCAGGGCTGGGGTCTATGTGCCCAGGGCTGGGGGCTGGGTCTATGTGCCCAGGGCTGGGGTCTATGTGCCCAGGGCTGGGGTCTATGTGCCCAGGGCTGGGTTCTATGTGTCCAGGGCTGGGGGCTGGGTCTATGTGCCCAGGGCTGGGGGCTGGGTCTATGTGCCCAGGGCTGGGGGCTGGGTCTGTGTCCAGGGCTGGGGGCTGGGGTCTATGTGCCCAGGGCTGGGGTCTGGGTCTATGTGCCCAGGGCTGGGGTCTATGTGCCCAGGGCTGGGGGCTGGGTCTATGTTCCCAGGGCTGGGGGCTGGGTCTATGTTCCCAGGGCTGGGGTCTATGTGTCCAGGGCTGGGGGCTGGGTCTATGTGCCCAGGGCTGGGGTCTATGTTCCCAGGGCTGGGGGCTTGGTCTATGTGCCCAGGACTGGGGTCTATGTGCCCAGGGCTGGGGTCTATGTGCCCAGGGCTGGGGTCTATGTGTCCAGGGCTGGGGGCTGGGTCTATGTGCCCAGGGCTGGGGTCTATGTGCCCAGGGCTGGGGTCTATGTGTCCAGGGATGGGGGCTGGGTCTATGTGCCCAGGGCTGGGGGCTGGGTCTATGTGCCCAGGGCTGGGGTCTATGTGCCCAGGGCTGGGGGCTGGGTATATGTGCCCAGGGCTGGGGTCTATGTGCCCAGGGCTGGGTTCTATGTGTCCAGGGCTGGGGTCTATGTGCCCAGGGCTGGGGGCAGGGTCTATGTACCCAGGGCTGGGGTCTATGTGCCCAGGGCTGGGGGCTGTGTCTATGTGCCCAGGGCTGGGGTCTATGTGCCCAGGGCTGGGGTCTGGGTCTATGTGCCCAGGGCTGGGGTCTATGTGCCCAGGGCTGGGGGCTGGGTCTATGTTCCCAGGGCTGGGGGCTGGGTCTGTTCCAAGGGCTGGGGTCTATGTGTCCAGGGATGGGGGCTGGGTCTATGTTCCCAGGGCTGGGGGCTGGGTCTATGTGCCCAGGACTGGGGTCTATGTGCCCAGGGCTGGGGTCTATGTGTCCAGGGCTGGGGTCTATGTGCCCAGGGCTGGGGTCTATGTGTCCAGGGCTGGGGGCTGGGTCTATGTGCCCAGGGCTGGGTTCTATGTGCCCAGGGCTGGGGTCTATGTGTCCAGGGCTGGGGGCTGGGTCTATGTGCCCAGGGCTGGGGGCTGGGTCTATGTGCCCAGGGCTGGGGTCTATGTGCCCAGGGCTGGGGGCTGGGTCTATGTGCCCAGGGCTGGGGTCTATGTGTCCAGGGCTGGGGGCTGGGTCTATGTGTCCAGGGCTGGGGTCTATGTGCCCAGGGCTGGGGTCTATGTGTCCAGGGCTGGGGGCTGGGGTCTATGTGCCCAGGGCTGGGGGCTGGGTCTATGTGCCCAGGGCTGGGGGATGGGTCTATGTGCCCAGGGCTGGGGGCGGGGTCTATGTGCCCAGGGCTGGGGTCTATGTTCCCAGGGCTGGGGGCGGGGTCTATGTGCCCAGGGCTGGGGTCTATGTGCCCAGGGCTGGGGGCTGGGTCTATGTGCCCAGGGCTGGGGGCGGGGTCTATGTGCCCAGGGCTGGGGGCTGGGGTCTATGTGCCCAGGGCTGGGGGCTGGGTCTATGTGCCCAGGGCTGGGGGCGGGGTCTATGTGCCCAGGGCTGGGGGCAGGGTCTATGTGCCCAGGGCTGGGGGCAGGGTCTATGTGCCCAGGGCTGGGGGCTGGGTCTATGTGCCCAGGGCTGGGGTCTATGTGTCCAGGGCTGGGGGCTGGGTCTATGTACCCAGGGCTGGGGGCGGGGTCTATGTGCCCAGGGCTGGGGGCAGGGTCTATGTGCCCAGGGCTGGGGGCAGGGTCTATGTGCCCAGGGCTGGGGGCAGGGTCTATGTGCCCAGGGCTGGGGGCTGGGTCTATGTGCCCAGGGCTGGGGTCTATGTGTCCAGGGCTGGGGGCTGGGTCTATGTGCCCAGGGCTGGGGGCTGGGTCTATGTGCCCAGGGCTGGGGGCGGGGTCTATGTGCCCAGGGCTGGGGGCTGGGTCTATGTGCCCAGGGCTGGGGTCTATGTGCCCAGGGCTGGGGGCTGTGTCTATGTGCCCAGGGCTGGGGTCTATGTGCCCAGGGCTGGGGGCGGGGTCTATGTGCTGGAGCTTTGTGCCAAGAGATTGGGGCTGGGTCTTTTATTTATTTGTATTTTATTTAACCTTTATTTAACTAGGCAAGTCAGTTAAGAACAAATTCTTATTTACAATGACGGACTACCAAAAGGCAAAAAGGCCTCTGGCGGGGACAGGGGCTGGAATAAAAAAATATATATATATATAAGACAAAATACACATCATGACAAGAGAGACACCACAACCCTACATAAAGAGAGACCTAAGACAACAACATAGCATGGCAGCAACACATGACAACACAGCATGGAAGCAACACCACATGACAACAGCATGGTATCAACACAACATGGTAGCAGCACAAGTTAGGAACACATTATTTTAAATGATCAAATTCGAAGGAAACTTGCTAAGAAACAGGGTTCAATAGTGAAGTAGACTGTATAGACCATCTTATCACAAATTCAAACTACTGTATGTAATTCCTGTCACAATTCATTAACGCCATTGGGCCATTTGATTTTGGCATAATTTCAGACTTTCTATAAATATTGCTTCAAAACAATGGAAGGCCCAAGGTGTGAATTTCTCACCCACTATTAGTGCAAAATGTTGCATAGCAAACAGCTTGTGGGCACCTTGGATATTACAGGCTACAAAAGACAGGTGGTTTTACAAAGCACACCTTCACATGGGCATGCAGTGAGGCATCAAAGATAACCCAGGTGACTGGCTGTGCAGTCTCAATGTCTCTTAACATTGTCATGGTTCTCAGTCTGGACTGGGTCCATGGCTCGTTGAACTGTTTGCTCAAATCAAACTCTGGGCTGTTTGCTTATGCCTGAGCCAAAATGAGAGAGGGGGGAGAGAGAGAGACAAGGTACGTGCTGCGAGCCATGTGTCAGGGCTGGGGGCTGGGGGGGGGGGGGTGTCCCCGTCTTAGTGACTCCATGGCTGGGACCTACGTTGCCGTGGCATTAGGATTGATTTCAAAGGGAAAGAGGGACGAGCCCAAGGACACCCACCTCCCCTTGTTGTCAATAAACAAAGACAGCCAGGAGTCAGGGAAAGAGAGCGAGAGAGACAGAGGGAGAGAGAATCCACAACGTAGTAAACAGCAGCTGTGAAAGTGCATGGCGGCAGTCTTTCTCCCTGCCGACGGGAAGACAGCCAGAACGGTCTGCCTTCTGCAAGTCAGTCCACTGGCGCGACACAAGACAGGAAACTCACAGGAAAGAATGGTGGGACCATAGAGGCAGGAGCCAGGTCAGGGACAGTAAGCCTGTCGGAAGTTATTGTTTTCGGACCAACACCGGCGTCTGTCCACAGTCGAAGAGTAATCTTCCAGTCGGGTCTGGCCTGGGACAGGTTCCACTTATGTCATGACCCCTCCAATAGGGATTTTCTGGGACAGGAAGCCCCGAAGTTCGTCACCACAAGAGCCGTACTGTGTCCTGCTTGTAATAACAGTAGCAAGTAGTTATTTAATACATTTGATGAACTTCCTTTTTCAATGACCTTAATTCGATACCTATGGGCCATAAGGAACGGGAGGACACTGACCTTTTGGATGTAAACAATGCTTATGATAACTATCACAACTACCTCCCCACTCTATAAGTCATTTTGTGGATGCCAGACACACTCCAACTGCATTGTATGTGACAATCTCACAGTTCCCTCCACACATTTCTTTAGATGCATAAGCTGGTCTTTCAACCGGCTACAGCGATCCTCTTCTCGCGCGATGATAAGTTGTATATTTGTCCATCTCTCCTCTATTCTGTTCAGTCTCCATTACCTCCCACGAACAAAAAATGAAAAGGATGACACACAATAGCCCGGATAACTCCACCAGCACTCCCTCCTTCAATACTTAAAAACATTTTTACCAAGTTTTGTTTCCAGTTCCAGGGAAAATGGAAAACAAACAAGAACCAACCAGGCTAGTTCGTGCTCGTTCCGGCCCGGCACACTTTGATTCCTCTACATGACATAACTCTCTCTCACCTCTTTAGTGTGTGTTATTCTATGGCCTGGCTGCCTTGGTCTCACCCTGACCTGCAGCCCAGGGCGTCATGGCGATGGTCGAGGAGGTGAGGCTCGTGCTTAACGCCACAATAAGGGACCATCGGCCAAAAGAGGAAATCTGACCTGCTGTTTGGCAGTCTCTACAACACCGCCTTTCCCTGTGGCCTAGCCGACCACCCTGACCTCGAGCCACCCCTGTTGATTGTTTATGGAAGAACCCCCCCCCCCCCACACACACAGCTATAAATACCTGGCGGCTCTTCAGCAAGAGGAATTTAATAGACTGAGAAGAGCCTCATCTACTCATAGACAGCAACTTGGTCGGAGACAGGTTCCACATAACTCTGGGAGGAAACACAGCAGAGATACAGTATGTTTGGTATTTAACTCTGTCACTCCTCCATAGACCTTTTCTGCGGTAATAATGTGAAGAGATAATAGACCGTTATATTACTGTATGCTCCTGCACAGGGGGAGCCTACTTTTAGTATCATCCTAGGGTTTGGAAATGAGCCAAGTCTACTTGGGTCCCGAACTGTGCCAAAAGAGAGATGAAATCCCTATGACTGTAAGCAGTACAGGGCTGAGGGCTCGCACAGCTGTTCAAACCTCCCAGAAGCCCCGATCTCATAGCCTAACATGGCATAATAGAAAACACACTCCAGTCTAAATGGCCCAATACAACACAGCTGTTTCATCTGCTAGTCCAGCGCCAATTCCCTTAATCCCTTTAACAGGGTGTAGTTGGTCAAGAAAGACAACACAAACACGCGTGGCACTTGAGGCCATGCAGGCAACACTATTCAGTTGATCGACGGAACAAATCCAACAAGTGTCACAAACGAACAAAAATGAATGGATCATTTCTTCAGGAGCTGTGGTTCAGTGGTTGGACACGCTTGATGCTCTCCTTAGCTATGGGGCCACAGAGTTCCCTAATCTGAATAATCTTTTATCTATAGCGACATTGAGGCCCCGGTTCATTGACTGAACCCTGAGCTTTCTAACTACTTTAAGGATTTCATGGTTGGATTTGGCTCTATCGTCCAAACTACGATAAGATCACCAAGTCTGGTCATATCGGGTTGGGAAGGCTTCATGCTGTAATGAAAAGTCACAGATAATAATGTGATTATCTAATGTGGTGTAGTCGCTTATTCTTTGTAAAAGAAAATCCCATTGCATAGGGCTCAGACAATTACCGTATTATCGTGTCACCGACGGTTATGGATGAGACCATTATGACAATAAAATGAGTAAGTTCAGGAGTAAAGATTTGCTTAACAAGTCGCATAATAAGTTCCATGGACTCACTGTGTGAAATAGTAGTTTAACATGATTTTTATTAACGACTTCCTCATCTCTGTACACATAAGGTCCCTCAGTCAAGCAGTGAATTTCAAACACAGATTCAACCACAAAGACCAGGGAGGTTTTCCAATGCCTTGTAAAGGAGGGCACCTATTGGTAGATGGGGGAATAAAAAAGAAGCTGACATTGAATATCCCTTTGATCATGGTGAAATGATTAATTACACTTTGGATGGTGTGTCAATACACCCAGTCACTACAAAGATACAGGAGTCCTTCCTAACTCAGTTGCTGGAGAGGAAGGAAACCGTTCATGGATTTCACCATGAGGCCAATGGTGACTTTAAAATAGTAAAAGGAGAAAACTGAGGATGGTTGCGCCACAATTACTAACCTAATTGACAGAGTGAAAATAAGGAAGTCTGTACAGAATTTAAAAAATCCAAAATATGCATCCGGTTTGCAAAAATGTTTTCACTTTGTCATTATGGGGTATTGCGTGTAGATGGGTGAGAGAAAAAAGCGATGTAATCCATTTGGAATTCAGGCTGTAACACAACAATGTGTGGAATAAGTCAAGGGGTTATGAATCCATTCTGAAAGCACTGTAAATCACATCTGAAGCTATAGACAAACAGTGAGTTTCTCCAGCAGACAGGATTTAAAGCAAATACGAAGCTACGGAGGGAATGACATGTTTAGCCTCTCAGTTGTTTGTTCAAATTATTGTTTCCTTTCTTTTCACAATGGGGGTATTTTGGTGAAATTGTTGAAATTCCTGGCTTTTTCCGGGAAAGCACAGACCGCGATTTTATGGACATGTTCAGTTAAGCATAGTTAGATACATAACATGCACTATGTTAAAACATAACTCTGGCAGTACTTAATACATATTATTAAACAGTCTTTATTTAGGAATAAAATAGAAGTGTGACCTAAAAGGGCATTTCCCCACCACACCACAACCATGGAAATAGTCAAACTGCCTGATCCATCTAACCACAGTATAGTTCACCACCTGTGGGTTTTACCCAGTTTCATTTCAAACACCACATGCTCTCAGGAATGATTATTCATCATCCCGACATATTCTCATCACATAGGTTCTTTTATCACTGCATTTTGATTGCATTATCTTAGCTTGACACCTGAAGTAACTCCAGCTCTAATCTTTGGAAGGCTGTCCAGCGATAGAAAGGTGACCCCTTCAATGGGGTTGTGTAGAGTCTGTAGTGGCCACATTGTGGTGTAAGGGAACAGTAATTGTCATTACTATGCAGTGGACACCAGCCATGCCAGCATGTCACTAGCCTCTCAGTCTTGTTAACATACAGTGGGGCAAAACATTACTTAGTCAGCCACCAATTGTGCATGTTCTCCCACTTAAAAAGATGAGAGAGGCCTGTAATTTTCATCATAGGTACACTTCAACTATGACAGACAAAATGAGGGAAAAAAATACAGAAAATCACATTGTAGGATTTTTTATGAATTTATTTGCAAATTATGGTGGAAAATAAGTATTTGGTCAATAACAAAAGTTTATCTCAATACTTTGTTATATACCCTTTGTTGGCAATGACAGAGGTCAAACGTTTTCTGTAAGTCTTCACAAGGTTTTCACACACTGTTGCTGGTATTTTGGCCAATTCCTCCATGCAGATTACCTCTAGAGCAGTGATGTTTTGGGGCTGTTGCTGGGCAACACGGACTTTCAACTCCCTCCAAAGATTTTCTATGGTTTGAGATCTGGAGACTGGCTAGGCCACTCCAGGACCTTGAAATGCTTCTTACGAAGCCACTCCTTCATTGCCCGGGCGGTGTGTTTGGGATCATTGTCATGCTGAAAGACCCAGCCACGTTTCATCTTCAATGCCCTTGCTGATGGAAGGAGGTTTTCACTCAAAATCTCACGATACATGGCCCCATTCATTCTTTCCTTTACACGGATCAGTCGTCCTGGTCCCTTTGCAGAAAAACAGCCCCAAAGCATGATATTTCCACCCTCATGCTTCACAGTAGGTATGGTGGTCTTTGGATACAACTCAGCAATCATTGTCCTCCAAACACGACGAGTTGAGATTTTACCAAAAAGTTATATTTTGGTTTCATCTGACCATATGACATTCTCCCAATCTTCTTCTGGATCATCCAAATGCTCTCTAGCAAACTTCAGACGGGCCTGGACATGTACTGGCTTAAGCAGGGGGACACGTCTGGCACTGCAGGATTTGAGTCCCTGGCGGCGTAGTGTGTTACTGATGGTAGGCTTTGTTACTTTGGTCCTAGCTCTCTGCAGGTCATTCACTAGGTCCCCCCGTGTGGTTCTGGGATTTTTGCTCACCGTTCTTGTGATCATTTTGACCCCACGGGGTGAGATCTTGCGTGGAGCCCCAGATCGAGGGAGAATATCAATGGTCTTGTATGTCTTCCATTTCCTAATAATTTCTCCCACAGTTGATTTCTTCAAACCAAGCTGCTTACCTATTGCAGATTCAGTCTTCCCAGCCTGGTGCAGGTCTACAATTTTGTTTCTGGTGTCCTTTGACAGCTCTTTGGTCTTGGCCATAGTGGAGTTTGGAGTGTGACTGTTTAAGGTTGTGGACAGGTGTCTTTTATACTGATAGCAAGTTCAAACAGGTGCCATTAATACAGGTAACGAGTGGAGGACAGAGGAGCCTCTTAAAGAAGAAGTTACAGGTCTGTGAGAGCCAGAAATCTTGCTTGTTTGTAGGTGACCAAATACGTATTTTCCACCATAATTTGCAAATAAATTCATTAAAAATCCTACAATGTGATTTTCTGGATTTGTTTCTCATTTTGTCTATCATAGTTGAAGTGTACCTATGATGAACATTACAGACCTCTCTCATCTTTTTAAAAGGGAGAACATGCACAATTGGTGGCTGACTAAATACATTTTTGCCCCATTGTATGTGAAGTTGTGAGCTTAAAAGAGGAAAGTAATCTATTTGCAGCAGGGTAACGCGTGGAGGACAGAGGAGCCTCTTAAAGAAGAAGTTACAGGACTGTGAGAGCCAGACATCTTGCTTGTTTGTAGGTGACCAAATACGTATTTTCCACCATAATTTGCAAATAAATTAATTAAAAATCCTACAATGTGATTTTCTGGATTTTTTTTCTCATTTCGTCTATCATAGTTGAAGTGTACCTATGATGAAAATTACAGGCCTCTCTCATCTTTTTAAAAGGGAGAACATGCACATTTGGTGGCTGACAAAATACTTTTTTGCCCTACTGTATGTGAAGCTGTGAGCTTAAAAGAGGAAAGTAATCTATTGGCAGCAGGGATGTGCTGGGCCCATCACTATAAGTTTTCTAAGGTCCCACAGTTGACAGTGCATGTCAGAGCAAAAACCAAGCCATGAGGTTGAAGGAATTGTCCGTAGAGCTCCGAGACATCATTGTGACGAGGCACAGATCTGGGGAAAGGTACCAAAACATTTCAGCAGCATCGAAGGTCCCCAAGAACACAGTGGCCTCCATCATTCTTAAATGAAAGAAGTTTGGAACAACCAAGACTCTTCCTATAGTTGGCCCGCCCTGCCAAACTGAGCAATCGGGGGAGAAGGGCCTTAGTCAGGGAAGTGACCAAGAACCCGATGGTCACTCTGACAGAGCTCCAGAGTTCCTCTGTGGAGATGGGAGAACTTTCCAGAAGGACAATCATCTCTGCAGCACTCCACCAATCAGGCCTTTATGGTAGAGTGGCCAGACTCACCACTCATCAGTACAAGGCACATGACAGCCCACTTGGAGTTTGCCAAAAGTCCCCTAAAGGAATCTGACCATGAGAAACAAGCTTCTCTGGTCTGATGAAACCAAGATTGAACAATTTGGTGTGAACGCCAAGAATCACCTCTGGAGGCAACCTGGCACCATTCCTACGGTGAAGCATGGTGGTGGCAGCATCATGCTGTGGGGATGTTTTTCAGCTTCAAGGACTGGGATACTAGTCTGGATTGAGGGAAAGATGAACGGAGCAAAGAACAGAGATCCTTGATGAAAACCTGCTCCAGAGCGCTCAGGATCTCAGACTGGGATGAAAGTTCAACTTCCAACAGGGCAACGGACCTAAGCACACAGCCAAGACAACGCAGGAGTGGCTTCGGGACAAGTCTCTGAATGTATCCTTTAGTGGCTCACCCAGAGCTTGGACTTGAACCTGATCTAACATCTCTGGAGAGACCTGAAAATAGCTGTGCAGCGACCCTCCCCATCCAACCTGACAGATCTTGAGAGGATCTGCAGAGAAAAATGGGAGAATTTCCCCAAATACAGGTGTGCCAAGATTGTAACATCATACCCAGGAAGACTCAAGGCCGTAATCACTGCCAAAGGTGCTTCATCAAAGTACTGAGTAAAGGGTGTGAATACTTATGTTAATAAGGTATTTGTGTTTATTATATATAGCATTAGAACACATTTCTAAAACCCTGTTTTTGTGTTGTCATTATGGGGTATTGTGTGTAGATTGATGAAGAAAACATGTGTTTAATCAATTTTAGAATAAGGCTGTAATGTAACAAAATGTGGAAAAAGAGAAGGGGTCTGAAAGTGTACTTTCCAAATGCACTGTACATATAATATATGCCATTTAGCAGACGCTTTTATCCAAAGCGACTTACAGTCATGTGTGCATACATTCTACGTATGGGTGGTCCCAGGGATCGAACCCACTACCCTGGCATTACAAGCGCCATGCTCTACCAACTGAGCTACATTCACACATAGAGGAAGTTATGCCCACTGTTATCTATTCAAACACAGGCTTGCTCCTCTCTGTGAGACACTGGCCCATGCTTTCCAATGCATTTGTAGCTGGGCACAGAGAGAGGGTCAGAGTTCGTAGTCCCCTAAGCTCGTCAGAGGGATGCAGCGGGCCTTACACCCTGGCCTCCAACACAACCTGCTCCCCCTGCTGGTACATAGTGGAGGTGCCGGCGAGCTCCATTCACCTGTTGTCGAGAGGAGTCAATGGTCTTGTCTGAATACCCATTCTTGCCTTCTAAATGGTAGACATTTTGGGTATGGCAAAAATGTAATGGCTTATTTGATAGAATATACGTTTCGTAATGCTTAGGTTGTTACGAGTGTACTGATACAAGTAGGACAAGTGACATCCCGTCAACTTTGAGAAAAAACACTTTATATCGGATGGGTGCGCATGTTGTTCACACGCGTGTATCTGCACTCTCATTGGCTAGAATGGTCCCACCTGATCTTTTATTTTTTTTTATTTTTTATTAATAACAAATCAATACATAAAGCACATGAGGGAACACAAGCATACATAGATAAATTGCGCATTAGATTTATGAATTCTCGGTATGGATGAGCCTAGTATGTTGATCTTTGTTGCTTACGTCATTCTATTTTCTTAAACAGTACGTTATCAGTAGTAGGTAGTACGATTAGTACACAGTATGCAGTTTTAGTAAGTAGTTGGCGAGACATATTTCAGACTCAGCTATTGTCTCTCAGTTGTTTGGTCCAAAATCTAAATGACATGGTTATTTTATGAAGTGGTAATACGCGGTGTAGATTCATAATTCCATCTTCAACTGTAAAATCGCGAAAATAAATTAGATTTGTGCTATTGTGTCATTGGTTGTGAGCTCATATCCTAGCACTTAGTATCACCATTCATGCTGAGTGGAGAGAAGTGTAGCAGCCCCATGGCACTGACGGTGGAGGTCATAGGCAGCCATGTTGAATCAGTGGCTCCCCACTCACTTCGTTTCCTAAGAAACAAAAGCTATGAAACATGATACATATTTGTCTCCTTAATGACCATCTGAGAGTGGGCTACAAAGTGGACTATAAAAGTCATGTTTTTTTTTCTGTGGTTTGCTATGTGTGCCATTTTCTCAAATAGAATGTACCCAAAAATATATAATTCACTACATTCATGCCACTCAGGACTCACTTCTTATAGTGGCACTCGATGGGTATGACGGGTTTAACCCTTCTGACTATCAGGCTGCCACTGACCGTGGGGAGAGAACACATGCCAATAGAGAACACCAGTTTGTTGGAGTACATGGGCCATTCCCCATTTACCTGCAGGGGGTGAAGAAGCATTGGCTATAGGCCTACAACATCCTATAACTTCATATGTTTTGACAATTTAAAGAATGCATTGTCACTTAAGTTGCCTACATACAGACAGAAACGTATTTGTCATTGACCATTAAAGACAGCCAAAAGAATAGTGAGACAGACCAAACTTTGTCATATAAAAGCTGACACTATTTAATGTGTTATTTTTGTTTTTTTCATTGCTACACTAGGTTACTTTAATCTGGACTCACTGCCACAGCCCTGGGCTGGGTTTTCCAAAAGCATCATAGCACTAAAATCCTCTTTCGTCCATTTAGTTTCAATAGAATTAAGATTCTTTTAGTGCTAGGATACTTTTCGGAAAACCCAATCCAGACCAATTCAGATGTCGACGCCATCTAATGAAACAGGTGGACAGGACAAATGATCGTGATCCTTAGTTCCTGGAGTGCCCTGTAAGGGTGAATGAAATTGAGGTTAGAGTGGTCAATCGAATCTCCTATGCTGAGGCCATTCAAATAATTGAGATAACAAGTGATGCCAGTGAAGATATGGTAGTGGATATACCACAGCCAGTAGTAAATGTTTTCTGCAAGACATATATACCATGTGCATTAAAAAGGTGGATTTTGTTGCGTTCCTTGCCACAGTTCTAAACTGTACAGCAAGTCTGGGAGGAAACTGGACTGTGGCTGCGGCAGAAACGTTTTTGGGACTTGCAAGGGGTAATGGTAAGGAAAGACCCACCCCCAGGTTCCCCTTGAGCCTGTGTAGGGATCAGATGTTTTATTTATTTTTAACTGAAAAGTTGTTTGATTTATTTTTGGTAGTTCCGTTATTTTCTGTTTCCATCACGCATCGTAGATGGCAGGATGCACATTGTGCGATCGCAAATATACCACAGAAGAATGTGAGGTTGCGAAAACAATGCCTCTCTCTTTTCGAATAATGATCTATTCACTGTATCCTAATTTTTTTTCATTTCATATAATTGTACTTTTAGCCCGTCTATATCCCAATGTATTTCTGATTTTAGAGGACTTCGGAGACTAAATTGAAACATATTCTGTTTCAAAGAAAAGCTGAACCGACAAAAAAATGTATTGACAGAGGAGGAATCTCGAGACGACCGTTGGAAATATATATATATATATTTTTTTTTTTGAGGTCATCGTCAGTCATTATCTTCTCCACACGCGCACAAGGTAGGGAGATCACCACCAAAGAACAATGTCATTTTTTAGTAACAAAAACATCTGGTCGACAGTGAAAACGGTAAGACTGAGAAGTGTTAATTACTGCAATGCGTAATATCATACGGAATTTGATAGTTTATGTGGTAGGCTATATTACAAAATCATACAGACTAGATTGATCATCCAGGCAGGATCACTGACAGCCAGCTGTCAATCAATCATTTACAGGTGCCCGACTGTGCGCATCAGGCAAAAGAAGGGGGAGGTGTTAGGGAAGGGGGACAATCTATGTTTAAAATATTGAGAATGTGTAATCCATAAAATAGTGACCAATAACAAGCGCCTACGCCGCTTCGGAAAATGTTTCCCACCAAACCCAGATAGGAACTCATTCGTCAACTTTTGCGGATAGAGGGAACTATTTCAGCGAAGAACTGAGTCGCAGTTCTGACCAGACTGTAAACAACTCCACGTATGTTTTCCCCTGTACATCGAATAATATTAAAGGCAAATGAAACAGGAAAACCGAGTAACAAAATTGCACTTCTACCTGGATTTTTAAGGTTTAGATTGAAGAAGAAAATGACTTGCATCATGGAATGACAGCAGAATTGCCACATTGACAAGGGGTCTCAAGGATTGAAGACACATGGCTAATCTAGAGGAAAACATTTCTGAGCGGATTGACTGGGGTGAAAAGGCAGTGGTGGGAGAAAAACACAAAGGCACAGAGTGTAATGCAGATTGGACAGGGACTCTGCTGAATAATGCACACATTGGACTTCCTAGCCCAGCACCAGATGTTGTCAAATGCTCCCTAATATCTGGGGAGTGTCTCTACTTCCACTATGGGTGTGATGGTCAGGACGACAGGGGCTGGGGCTGTGGCTACCGCACCTTACAGACCATGGCCTCTTGGCTGTGCCAGAGCTGGGCCCCACCACCACCTAAGGGCAAATGCAGACCCCCACCCAGCCTTCCCGAAATCCAGCACGCCCTGGTCGCAATGGGGGACAAGCCTGCCATGTTCGCTGGCTCTCGCGAGTGGATAGGGACGTTTGAGGCGGCCCTGGTCCTGGACTACTACTACGACGTCCCCTGTAAGGTTGTCCACGTGCGGGGTGGAGGGGTAGAACTAGAGAGAGCTGCTGAGGAGCTCCACCAGCACTTCCAGAGTCAGGGGTCTCCTGTCATGATGGGAGGCGACCGGGACAACTCCTCCAAGGGGATCCTGGGTGTGTGCACTCGGCCTGGGGGCCAGGGGAGCTACCTGCTGGTGATGGACCCTCACTACTATGGGCCCAGACTGGAGATGACGTCGGTGCAGGGGCTGGGGTGGGTGTCGTGGAAAAAAGTAGGGTCACTGGATCATAGCTCTTTCTATAACTTGTGTCTGCCACAGACTTCCCGGAAATGAAACGGACAAGGACAGATCAGTGGGAAAAGAAGCGTTTTCGTAAACTCAGGCAGCCCAATTCTGATCTTTTTTTCCACTAATTGCAGCCAGATAGAATTATTGTAAGGACTTAATTTGATAATCACTTTGTTAAATGTCTGTTGTAATTATCTGAGAAAATATTTGTAAAATAATATGTATTTGAAAGAGAATATCTGTTATGATCCACAAATAAAGATATGTTAAATATATTTTTACTGTCCTGTACAGCAGTAGGAACTGGTAGTGTATGAGTATAACACTATTGCCCTCTTGTGGATAAATGCAGACTTCATATGGTGTGAGGACATTACCATAGAAATAAAATCACTCTAGTTCTGTGCAGGGTTGCAAAATTCCTGGGGCCTCATTTATCAATCATGCGTACGTGCAAGTCTGTGCGTAAACCCAAGTGTGATTAATCAATATGAATGTTTCCTTCAGAGTGTGTTCAACTCTACCGATACTTCTGTCACAAACTGTTGTGTGACATTAAGTAGCAAATGTGCCTACTCTGGTTTTGGCATGTACTCACAGCTCTCAGATACAGTGCAGGTACACTGTGAGGGTTGTCTAGTCTACATGAGATTATTATGGATGAGAGAATATTGTATTTGTCAAACGTCAGTCAAGCATCTATCATCATGTCACCAGAATAAGATTCTCAATATTTTTTGGAAAGGAGCTTCAACTAGGGATGCATGATATACAGCTGAAGTCGGAAGTTTACATACACCTTAGCCAAATACATTTAAACTCAGTTTTTCACAATTCCTGACATTTAATCCGAGTAAAAATTCCCTGTTTTAGGTCGTTTAGGATCACCACTTTATTTTAAGAATGTAAAATGTCAGAATAATATTGAAGAGTGATTTATTTCAGCTTTTATTTCTTTCATCACATTCCCAGTGGGTCAGAAGTTTACATACACTCAATTCGTATTTGGTAGCATTGCATTTAAATTGTTTAACTTGGGTCAAATGTCTTGGGTAGCTTTCCACAAGCTTCCCATAATAAGTTGGATGAATTTTGGCCCATTCCTCCTGACAGAGCTGGTGTAACTGAGTCAGGTTTGTAGGCCTCCTTGCTCGCACATGCTTTTTCAGTTCTGCCCACAATTTTTCTACAGGATTGAGGTCAGGGCTTTGTGATGGCCACTCCAATACCTTGACTGTGTTGTCCTTAAGCCATTTTCCCACAACTTTGGAAGTATGCTTGGTGTCATTGTCCATTTGGAAGACCCATTTGCGACCAAGCTTTATCTTCCTGAGAGATGTTTGAGATGTTGCTTTAATATATCCACATAATTTTCCTACCTCATGAGGCCATCTATTTTGTGAAGTGCACCAGTCCCTCCTGCAGCAAAGCACCCCCACAACATGATGCTGTGTTTCACGGTTGGGATGGTGTTCTTCGGCTTGCAAGCCTCCCCTTTTCCCTCCAAACATATAACGATGGTCATTATGGCCAAACAGTTCTATTTTTGTTTTTCAGACATTTCTCCAAAAAGTACGATCTTTGTCCCCAGTTGCAAACCAGTCTGTCTTTTTTTATGGCGGTTTTGGAGCAGTGTCCTCTTCCTTGCTGAGCAGCCTTTCAGGTTATGTCGATATAGGACTTGTTTTACTGTGGATATAGATACTTTTGTACCTGTTTCCTCCAGCATCTTCACAAGGTACTTTGCTGGTGTTCTGTGATTGATTTGCACTTTTCGCACCAAAGTACGTTCATCTCTAGGAGACAGAACACATCTCCTTCCTGAGCGGTATGACGGCTTCGTGGTCCCATGGTGTTTATACTTGCACACTATTGTTTGTACAGATGAACGTGGTAACTTCAGGTGTTTGGAAATTGCTCCCAAGGATGAACCAGACTTGTGGAGGTCTACATTTTTTTCTGAGGTCTTGGCTGATTTCTTTTGATTTTCCCATGATGTCAAGCAAAGCGGCACTGAGTAGGCCTTGAAATACAGTTCAGTAGGCCTGGCCCGCCACAGGAGTCGCTGGTGAGACAAGGAGTACCGGCTGGTGCCTCCCTAGACAACGCTATGCGTTGTCCCACGGACATCCCGGTCGCGCCCGGTTACGACAGAGCCTGGGCGCGAACCCAGAGTTCAGTAGGACAGCACCCTTAACCACTGCGCCACCCGGGAGGCCCTCATTTTCATTATTCTTAGCAATGATCTTGTGAGTAAGTATTGTTGTTCGCCTATTGAAATTGAACTTCGGTTCAAGAAAATAAATAGCTAGCCAGCTACTTAACCTTGTTGCCCAAAGCTAACGTTATAAGCAACCAGCTAGCTTCATATGGTTGGTGTGGCTCGACCACACCGGGTTATGTGTTGTGAAGCTAGGCACAAAAATGATTAAGTTTGCCTTCAAAATAAAAGTATGTCATTGACAGTGATGCAAATGAATACAGATAGTAGAATTATGCAATACTTTTATTTTCAAGGCTAACCGCAAAGTCCACTATTGTGGCTAGTCCTTATTGTGGCTAGCTTCACATTTATCAAATAAGAACCGTTTTATAAATTAGGGTTATTTTAGATGATGACACCTAGTTAACTAGCTAACCATAGCTACTGAAACAGATTGTCATTTAGTTATGCTTTTGCGGAAGAACATTGTTTGCATCCATGAGCTAGCTAGCTTTTTTAATGACCAGCATTGTAGGTGCGCGAGACAACTTTACCAGCATCATAGCATACATATCGATGAATTGTTGTGACAAATTAAATACGAGTGATAGTGTAATCAATGTGTAATAACGGCGTAAAAAATCTGAACACGTTAAATCATGTGGTGTGCAGTCATATTCAGGTCCTGATTGGTCAACCAGCTTATTTGACACGTCAAATAGTGTTAAATAGTATCTATTTTGACACGCAAAGACCCAAACGGTGTTCCATAGAAATCCTGGTTGAGAATGAAACGACAGAATAAATTAAGTAGTATTTGAGAATAGTTTCTACGTAATATTGATAAATGAGGCCCCTGAAACTTTCAATAAATTACCTGGTTTTCCCGAAATCCCAGACCCCGGAATCAGGATGGAATAAGCAGGAAATCAGGGATCCTCCAATCCTCCAATTTCTGGAAAACCAATATTTTCCTTTTACGTTCCAGGGAATTTTGCAACCCTAGTTCTGTGGCAGTAAATAAACCTTTAAAAGATGACTACAAAACTGGTGAATATAATTCCGGAATGTGAACACAGTAATTATCCAACATGAATTCTTATGGATTCACTTCATCTCGTACCAGATAATCAACATCCTTCTATGACGTTCAGTGCAGTCTGTCTCTGCAGTAGAGAATATAAACCCGGCAAGTTCTCCTTGATTCAAATCACTCTGACTTGTTCTTGTTACCCAGAGGCCAACATGCAAATGAAGCTTCTGATCAAAGAACAGACATTGGGTTTTTAAATAGGACATGATTATTTTACATGGAGAAGGGTTTTACCACCCAAATGCTGCTATGTCTATAATCTCAAAAGGCTCTGAGTCTGACTGCACATTTTAGGAGCAGTGTCTGCATGAAAGTGAGATTAGTTTTCTTACAAAAAGCTGTTTCTTGAACTAGGGGTTAGGCCTACACTTCACAATAGTTGTTATACATTGAATGGACAATGGAGGCGGAACAAGGTTTGAAAGATCATCTTTATTGCTTGTAAGCAACAACTCATCCACAGGCTACATTCATATTTTCAGAATCTACTCGATACAGAAACTAGATGACAATGTAGAGGTGACATTGAGGCTGGCGTGATTGCAATCACTATCACAAGGTTGCTCACTATGAGTCAGGCACACAGTCGTTGTAGAAGATCTGGAAGTTCTTGTCCACGTCCATCCTTCCCCTGAGGAACTTCTCCAGGTTCTTCACCGGAACCTCCACCAGGTGGTTGTTGACGCGGTCATTCAGCCCGTAGGCCCCGAACGCCGGGAACTTGTACCGCAGGAAGTAGGGCGCGTTCTGGTCGTAGTCGGTGCAGCAGTAGGCCGACCACATGTACTCGGGAATGGCCACGCGGTCCAGGTTGTCACGGCGGATCATGTTCCCAGAGGTCGTGACCCCGGTGATCACGTAGGCTTTGCCACGGCAGTAGTTGTTGAGGCGCTTACGGATGAGGTCCTCGTGCTCGGCCCAGGGCCCGATATTGAACTCACGGATCTGGGGCAAAAAGAAAGATCATTCCTGTTATTTCCCCATACTTCTTCTTCTTCCACCCTCCCCTACGCTTAAACAGTGTAAGGTAGACACACCAAACTAACTATTATATGTGCAGACTGAACCAACTTACCTGGGGCACCACGTTGGTCAGTGTGTAGGTGGAGGCCTTGTCCAGGGGATCCGCCTGGTGCTCGTCGGGGTTGAGATGCCCTCTCTCGTACTGGACCACGTCGGCATAGTCCTCCAGCACCGCCTGGCTGTCCTCAAAGTTCATGTGCATGTGGGAGGAGGACTGGGGGAACGGCTCCATGTTGCTACTGCCCTTCTCTGATGCCAACTAAGGACGGACGGATGAAGGGTGGGGGGGTAGGGAGTGAGTGGGTAGAGGATACAGACGGACGGAGAAGGGGGGGGGGAATAGAGCCAGAGGGGGAGAGAGGGGATTTTGATGAAGAAATTATGATGAATTTAATTTGCATATGCACAATACTGCTGCCTACATGAACAGATTACAACAATGTCCTATTGTAACACCAATTCACACAGCCCGTGATGCAGCCAATATTAAGCTTCTAATTTTGCCTAGAGCAGCAATATTGTCCTCACAGCTCGGCAAGCTTTACCTACTAGTGTATGGATGTCAGTCATCTGCATCCATGAGAGAACCTTTATCAAAACATGTTTTGAAATTACATAATGGGGATGCTGACTTGCTATATTGGAGCATATAAACATTTCTGGCCTATGTTCAAAGGTGACATCCAACACACACACACACTACATAACACACACAGACACACACACACACTACATACACACACAATATTCTACCTGTGGCTCGAACATCCAGGGGAAGTCGACCCTCTTCTCGCCGTCAGACTTCTTGAAGGTATAGGCCGAGTAGACAGGGATGTGTTTGTGGGGGTCGTAGAGGGTGACGAAGCGGGGCTTGTCCTCGTAGCGCTGGCAGAGCTTCTTCAGGGAGTTACCGAGGAGGTAGCCCCGAGGTGGGGTTCCCATGTACAGGGAGTCCTTACAGCGCTCCACATGGTTAAAGTCCTCCACCACCCCGGCCTGGGACTCTCGCACACAGCCCAGTATCAGCAGGACCGCCAGGGACAGAGAAGAGTAGATGGATAAGTGTTTCACGGTGACCATGTTAGCTACTCAGTCTCTCCCTCTCGAACTGATCTTGTTTAGTTGTCTTGTTTGTCTCCCTCTGTGTCGGCATGTGTTCCCCTCGCTCCCTCTGCCCTTCACACACTACGGTTGCTACTTCGTGCGTGAGATTCCTGTCTCTCCCTTCACTCTTTCCCGTGGTAGTCTATAACTCTCTGTACAGTCTCATCTCTCTCATGAAGAGATACTCAGTGGGTCGGCCCATCTCGACTTCCCATTGTCAAGTCTATTTCCATATATTCAAAGTGGCGAGCCGGCCGTAGCAAAGTGAAGAGCATCAGTTAATGTTATCAGTGTTCGGCTTTCTTAGATTACCCAGGACTAGTCCCAGCTAAAGCATGACACATTGGATAGATGTCTTATACTTGGTAATATGAAAACACAGGCTCTGTTAGGTCCTGAAAGGCTGTGTTATTTGTTATGTATCTCATGCTCTTTGCTCTGTAAAGAGGGACCCAAGGTCACCTGTGTCCATCGGTGCAGAACGTAGTCGGAGCTGATTGTGATCTCTCCACTGTAGACTGCCTCTCATCCTATGAAGTGGAGAGATGCAAAGTGTGTGTGTGTGTGTGTGTGTGTAGATCTGTGGCTAGTCTTATCTGCTTATCCTCTCATGTAAAGACTGAGGTGTGAGCAGAATAAGTATTTGTGCAGAGGTAGATTGGAAATGAAACTTCAGGAAGGCTCTGAAACAAAATGGAGGCCTAGCTGTGCCGTGGCAATTTCCCTTCAGACTTCTTGTGGATTCATTGATTTTCACTGGAATTAGTATGATGGGTTTCCAGTGAAGA
Source organism: Oncorhynchus gorbuscha (assembly GCF_021184085.1). NCBI lineage: Eukaryota > Metazoa > Chordata > Actinopteri > Salmoniformes > Salmonidae > Oncorhynchus > Oncorhynchus gorbuscha. The sequence goes on from NC_060197.1 coordinate 29,157,801, forward strand.
AGTATGTGGAGGTACAGAAAAACAACATTCCATCCAGGAATTTCAGTGAAATCAGTAGCAACGACTTTGTTTTTATTTCTCCTCATTATTATTGGTGAAACCTGTCTGAATAGTTGCTGTTTCACTCAGTTTCTGTTGAACGTGGGAGCTGTTTAACACCCAGAGGTCGCATCACACCCCTTCCGTGCAGCAGCTGAATATTGCTCTGAATAAAAAGCGGTGCTAATGTATTAGTCATATCATAGCACGCGTTTATATATAGTACATCTGTTGTATGTCAGAAGAAGTGAGTCATCCAACTGTTCGGTGAACTTTATTCAATCAGACGTACAGTGCCTTCAGAAAATATTCAGACCCCTTGACTTTTACCACATTTGTTTGTGTTACAGGCTGAATTTAAAATGGTTTAAATTGAGAATTTGTGTCACTGGCCTACACACAATATCCCATACTGTCAAAGTGGTTTTGTTTTTTGACATTTCACATTTTTTAAATAAAAAAATGAAAAGCTAAAATATCTTGAGTCAATAAGTTATGGCAAGCCTAAATAAGTTCAGCAGTAAACATTTGCTTCACAGTCACATAAGTTACAAGGACTCACTCTGTGCAGTAATAGTGTTTAACATAATTTTTGAATGACTACCTCAACTCTGTTTATTTTATTTATTTATTTTACCTTTATTTAACTTGGCAAGTCAGTTAAGAACAAATTCTTATTTTTAATGATGGCCTAGGAACAGTGGGTTAACTGCCTTGTTCAGGGGCAGAACGACAGAGTTTTACCTTGTCAGCTCAGGGATTCGATCTTGCAACCTTCCTGTTACTCGTCCAAGTCTCTAACCACTAGGCTACCTGCCACCCCACACATACCATTATCTGTAAGGTGCCTCAGTCAAGCAGTGACTTTTGAACACAGATTCAACCACAAAGACCAGGGAGGTTTTCCAATGCCTCGTAAGGAAGGGCAACTATTGGTAGATAGGTAAAAAATAAGCAGACATTAAATATCCCTTTGAGCATGGTTATTAATGACACTTTGGATGGTGTATCAGTACACCGAGTCACTACAAAGATACAAGTGTCCTTCGTAAGTCAGTTGCTGGAGAGGGGGAAAAAAAGCTCAGGAATTTCACCATGAGGCCAATGGTGACTTTAAAACAGTTACAGAGTTTAATGGCTGTGATAGGAGATAACTGAGGCTGGATCAAGAACATTGTAGTTACTCCACAATAATAACCTAATTGGCAGAGTGAAAATAAGGAAGCCTCTACAGAATGAAAAGATATTCCAAAACATGCATCCTGTTTGCAACAAGGCACTAAAGTAATAATGCAAAAAAAATGTGGCAAAGTAATTAACCTTTTGTCCTGAATACAACACATTACTGAGTACCACTCTCCATATTTTCAAGCATAGTGATGGCTGCATCATGATATGGGTATGCTTGTAATTGACTAGGGAGTTTTTCAGGTTAAAAAATAAACTCAATGGAGTTAAGCACAGGCAAACTCCTAGAGGAAAACCTGCTTCTGTCTGCTTTCCACCAGACATTGGGAGATGAAATCACCATTCAGCAGGACAATAACCTAAAACACAAGGCCAAATCTACATTTCCCCGGAGTTGCTTACCAAGAAGAGAGTAAATGTTCCTGAGTGGCAGAGTAATAGTTTTGACTTGAACATCTATGGAAAGACCTGTAAAAGGTGTTCTCGCAAAGATAAACAACTAATTTGACAGAGTTTGAAAAGATTTTAAAAGAATCTTGGGCAAATGCTGCAAATTCCAGGCGTGGAAAGCTCTTAGAGACTTACCCAAAAAAGACTCACAGCTGTAATCGCTGCCAATAGGTGCTTCTACAAAGTATTGACTCAGGGGTGTGAAAACTCATGTAAATGAGATACAGTGGGGCAAAAAAGTATTTAGTCAGCCACCAATTGTGCAAGTTCTCCTACTTAAAAAAATCAGAGAGGCCTGTAATTTTCATCATAGGTACACTTCAACTATGACAGACAAAATGAGGGGAAAAAAATCCTGAAAATCACATTGTAGGATTTTTTATGAATTTATTTGCAAATTATGGTGGAAAATAAGTATTTGGTCAATAACAAAAGTTTCTCAATACTTTCTTATATACCCTTTGTTGGCAATGACAGAGGTCAAACGTTTTCTGTAAGTCTTCACAAGGTTTTCACACACGGTTGCTGGTATTTTGGCCCATTCCTCCATGCAGATCTCCTCTAGAGCAGTGAGGTTTTGGGGTTGTTGCTGGGCAACACAGACTTTCAACTCCCTCCAAAGATTTTCTATGCGGTTGAGATCTGGAGACTGGCTAGGCCACTCCAGGACCTTGAAATGCTTCTTACGAAGCCACTCCTTCGTTGCCCGGTCAGTGTGTTTGGGATCATTGTCATGCTGAAAGACCCAGCCACGTTTCATTTTCAATGCCCTTGCTGATGGAAGGAGGTTTTCACTCAAAATCTTAGGATACATAGCCCCATTAATTATTTCCTTTACACGGATCAGTCGTCCTGGTCCCGTCGCAGAAAAACAGCCCCAAAGCATGATGTTTCCACCCCCATGCTTCACAGTAGGTATGGTGGTCTTTGGCTGCAACTCAGCATTATTTGTCCTCCAAACACAACGAGTTGAGTTTTTACCAAAAAGTTATATTTTGGTTTCATCTGACCATATGACATTCTCCCAATCTTCTTCTGGATCATCCAAATGCTCTCTAGCAAACTTCAGACGGGCCTGGACATGTACTGGCTTAAGCAGGGGGACACGTCTGGCTCTGCAGGATTTGAGTCCCTGGCGGTGTAGTGTGTTACTGATGGTAGGCTTTGTTACTTTGGTCCCAGCTCTCTGCAGGTCATTCACTAGGTCCCCCCGTGTGGTTCTGGGATTTTTGCTCACCGTTCTTGTGATCATTTTGACCCCACGGGGTGAGATCTTGCGTGGAGCCCCAGATTGAGGGAGATTATCAGTGGTCTTGTATGTCTTCCATTTCCTAATAATTGCTCCCACAGTTGATTTCTTCAAACCAAGCTGCTTACCTATTGCAGATTCAGTCTTCCCAGCCTGGTGCAGGTCTACAATTTTGTTTCTGGTGTCCTTTGACAGCTCTTTGGTATTGGCCATAGTGGAGTTTGGAGTGTGACTGTTTTATACAGGTGTCTTTTATACTGATAACAAGTTCAAACAGGTGCCATTAATACAGGTAACGAGTGGAGGACAGAGGAGCCTCTTAAAGAAGTTACAGGTCTGTGAGAGCCAGAAATCTTGCTTGTTTGCAGGTGACCAAATACCTATTTTCCACCATAATTTGCAAATAAATTCATTAAAAATCCAACCATGTGATTTTTTTCCCTCATTTTGTCTGTCATAGTTGAAGTGTACCTATGATGAAAATTACAGGTCTCTCTCATCTTTTTAAGTGGGAGAACTTGCACAATTGGTGGCTGACTAAATACTTTTTTTGCCTCACTGTATCTGTATTTCATTTTGAATATATTTGCTAACATTTCTAAAAACATGTTTTCACTTTGTCATTATGGGGTATTGCGTGTAGATGGGTGAGAGAAAAAAGCAATGTAATCCATTTGGAATTCAGGCTGTAACACAACAATATGTGGAATAAGTCAAGGGGTTATGAATCCATTCTGAAAGCACTGTAAATCACATCTGAAGCTATAGACAAACAGTGAGTTTCTCCAGCAGACAGGATTTAAAGCAAATACGAAGCTACGGAGGGAAAGACATGTTTAGCCTCTCAGTCGTTTGGTAACATGACTGTTTTCCTTTCTTTTCACAACGGGGGTATTTTGGTGCTCGTTGAAATTCCTGGCTTTTTCTGAAAAGCACAGGCTGGGATTTTATGGATATGTTCAGTTAAGCATAGTTATATTTGAACATACTGCATGTTATGTATCTAACTCTGGCAGTATTTAATACATATTATTTAGCAGTCTTTGTTTAGGAAATAAGTCAGAGACTATGAATACTTTCTGAAGACACTGTAGGAACATTATCCAGCACGATTTACATGATCTTTGAGGAGGAAAAAAACAGAAATCCAACCATGAGTTTTGTCAATCAAGAGCAGCAATTTAAGAAGACTACTATAGTTAACTTGTTTCCATTGCAGGAAGTGTAAATGAAATGTAAGGAGTTTTGGGGAGGCAAAGGCCCACCGTGAGACCAGAGGTGTGTTTGGCAGGGCATAAAGTTCTGGAACCTTCAGATAGAAAATCTCTGGAACTCTTCCAGCTTCTTAATGGTCAACTCCAGGACCTGGTGGATGAGTGAACAAACAGAGGAAGAGATGAATGAATGAACGAGTGAGTGAGTGAAGGAACTATTTTTTTATTTGCCCGTCAATTCGTTTTTAGCAACCCATCCCTTACAGGATTATTTGACACATTTTCACAAAAGTAATATTCTGTATGTAATATAATAGTCAAATAACTAGATTTACCTCGTTGAAGGCGTAGTAGGTGAAGTCTGGAAACCTAGCTGTGCCGTGAGGATTTCAATTCACAGGCTGGATTGTGGTCCTTCTGTAGCTCAGTTGGTAGAGCATGGCGCTTGTAACGCCAGGGTAGTGGGTTCGATCCCCGGGACCACCCATACGTAGAATGTATGCACACTTGACTGTAAGTCGCTTTGGATAAAAGCGTCTGCTAAATGGCATATATTATTATTATTATATATTATTATCACTGGAGTTAGTATGATAGGCTTCCAGTAAATAAGATCGTTGATCACAGGAGGTTGGTGGCATCTTAACTGGGGAGGATGGGCTCGTGGTAATGGCTGGAGCGGAAATAGTGGAATGCTATCAAATAAATCAAACGCATGGTTTCCATGTGTTGGATGCCATTCCATTTGCTCCGCCCCAGACATTATTATGAGCCGTCCTCCCCTCAGCAGCTTCCTGTGCATGTATAGAAAAAACACATTCCATCTAGGAACTTCAGTGACACAAGTAGCAACGACTTTTGCTAGTTGTAAAGACCTGTTTGAACAGTTGTTTTACACATTCCCTGTTGAAAACCACAGGAGGGTTAGTGGAAGGGGTTAAAACATCTGCCTGAGGGGATGTCAACCACATTCTCAGATCTCATATTCTAGAGTAGAGCACAACCAACCATAGGACTAAACCACAACCTCTATTGTCATGTTGTACTTTATTTGAGCTGGCATGTTATTTTCTTCACAGGTCACATGACACCCCTCCCACGCACAAACTGAATGTTGCTATGAATAAGAACCTTGCTAATGCCACGTTATAGAACCCGTTTTATGACAATATATATCAATGAACTTTATGTAAGCAGACACAGATGGAAACATCATTTTGGCCTACATGATCTATTCAGAAAGTATTTGGGGGGGGGGGGGGGAAACATGAATCAATCTATCAATAACAGCAATTGAAGAAGACTGCTATATTGTTGACTACTTGTTTCCATTGCAGGAAGTGTAAATGAAATGTAAGGTCTTGTGGTTTGGGGAGGCAAGTCCACTGAGAGACCAGGGGACCTAATGCAGAGCAAAGGCAGGCGGGACACAGTCGTCCGCAAAGATCTGGAAGTTCTTGTCCACGAAGGTGGACCTCTGGAGGAACTCCTCCAGCTTCTTGATGGACAGCTCCAGGACCTGTTGGATGAATGAACGAACGGAACAAAAGTGATGAATGAATAAATTAACGATTGAGTGAGTGAATGAACAAACAAATTCAGATTTTTATTTACGTGTCAAGTGCCCTTTCGGGATCCATCTCTTGCGGGGTTATTGTATGTGATATAACAGTATATGAGAGTAGACGACACTAAGCCATCGCCCAAGACCTGCCAGATTGCTACATTAGTTTGGTTTGTTTTGACAGCGTCTTTGAGATTCTCTTTGTAATGAAAGGCACTATATAAAATACATCTATTGTTATTCTCGATTTACCTGGTTGTTCTCCTTCTGATTGAGGGCGTAGTGGGCGAACGCCGGAAACTTGTAGCGCTCATCGTACGGCGCGTTGTGGTCGTAGTCGGTGCAGCAGTAGGCCGACCACAGGTACGTCGGGACCGCCACGCGGTCAATGTTATGGCGCCGGATCATGTTCCCTGAGGTGGTGATTCCGGTGACAACGTAGGCGGTGCCGTGGCAGTAGTTGTTGAGGCGCTTGCGGATCACGTGCTCCTGCTCTTTCCAGGTGCCAGCGCTGAACTCTCTGACCTTAAAGGCAGTGTTACTTCATACATAGGTGCCTCTGTTTATTGGTTGCTAAAGCTGGTGTTGGTATTTTACTTAGGTATGAAATTATTTCTGACTGGGATTTTAATTTCATTTATTTAAAAAAAAAATGTATCTCAGTATTTAGTAAAGTATCTCAGTCCATTACGCCACTGTTATTTTTTTGTTCAATACATAATGTGACAGTACAATTGTAAGCGAAGAACTTGATAACAAAATGGCAGACCTGGGGCACCACGTTGGTCAGAGTGTAGGTGGAGGCCTTGTCGTCTGGGTCGGCTTGGTGCTCGTCAGGGTTGAGGTGGCCACGCTCGTAGAGGACGGCGTTGGTGTAGTCGTCCAGGATGGCCTGGGCGTCCTCAAAGTTCCTGTGCATGTAGCCGCGCGGGAACGCCTGCATCTCCATGGTGTCAGAAACTGTGGACAGCTGGGTGGGAGACAAGCAAAAAAAATATGAGAGAGCATGAAGGAGCGATAAATAGTGTCGTAGATATGGATATGAGATTAATTAATAGGCTACGTTTTGAAACGCTTGCTCGCTGTAAAAAGGAGACTTTATGATCATTCAAGTATTAGCCTATGAAAGGATGTGCAGCAGTCTGTAATTTTCATGATGACCATAGAGTATTGGCTTTGTGTTATTGAATTACATTTAAATGATATAAAGAGTGAAGCTAGCGCTACATTCTTTCATAAGCGATGGCAAAACATACCTTATGATATACTAGTGAGAGCCAATCAATATGGATTAATCCACTGGACTGGCATTACAGTGGCTGCATCGCAAATGGCACCCTATTCCCTATGTAGTGCACTATCTTTGTCAAAAGTAGTGGACTAAATAGGGGATAGGTAGCCTTTTGGGATGCAACTATTGACTTGAAATGTCTCCAGGTTACCTGTGGCTCGTACATCCAGGGCACGTCCACCCTTTTCTCCCCGTCGGAGCGTTTGAAGGTGTAGGCGGAGTAGATGGGGACGTGGTTGGCCGTGTCGTACAGCGTGACGTAGCGCGGCTTGTTGTTGTAGCGCTGGCAGATCTTCTGGAGCGAGTGGTCCTCCAGGCCCACGGGTGGCGTCCCCATGTACAGGAACTCCCTGCACTCTGGTGAGAGCTCCTTCTCCACCGTTCCCTGGACATCAGTCATCGCCATGGTGACCAGGAGGAAGGCCTGTGCCCAGAGTGGGGCCATGGTGACTTAGCTAGTCTGTCTTTCTGTCTCTCTTGGTTCCCCCTCGGTCTTTCTGTCCCTCTTAGTACTTGTGTGTGTTTCTGTACCTGCCCTGAGTTCTTGGTGCCGGCAGCTCTAAATGAGAGGTACACCTGTGTGTCAGCATTAGCGCTCCCTAATCTGGGCCCATTATGCAAAGCCATGCACACCTTCTCTATCAGCTGACTTTAGCCACCTATCATTGACAACCTGAGTTCTATTGAAATAAAGATATCATTGCTAGCCTGGTTCCAGATGTCTTTGTGCCGTATTGCCAATCCTTATCGTCTTTGGCATGACAACTATAAAAGCTGGCAATACAGCACAAAGAGACCTGGGACCAGGCTAGGCTATTGCCAAAACCTGATGGGTTTTGCTATTGGAGGCCCTGGTGGTATGGCTGGACTCCGCTGGATTGAAACTTCTAGTGACTGATGACAGAAGACTGTCACTCCAGAACGAGTGGTTCCTAATCAAGTGTTTTTTTCTGAAGAGTACTAGAGAATTAGAACAGAAACCACACTCAGCTGAGCTCGCTCTGAGGTGACAAGTTCCTCTGTGTTTGTGGTTATACAGCATGTGGTAGGTTCAATCTCATCCTAGCAGACTCTGGTTACTGGACTCATAGATGATGGTCTTGTTATGCTGCGTGACTATGTAACGTTGTGTTGGCGACATGTGGGACTCGGGCAGTGACTTGTTGGGAAATCAAAGAGCCCTTGCAGCAAATTCGTATTTCCCCTTTAAAGCGGAAACGAAGGTCATGCACCTCAATGACATGAGTGAATTACTTTGAATGCGTCTGTCAACGACCCATTTGCTAGTAAAGGTCATTGAAGTGTAGTCTGCACATGTGTGTATTGTGCATAGGATCAAATAATTGGTGAATGGAAACTCTCTTGATATGTGGGCTAATTTGGTGTTTTGTTGTATTAATATTGTCATGGATTAAATGAAGACAAACAATTAAACATAAATGTATAATGATAGCTTTATTGGTTAGTAATTTCATAAATATCACCATATCATTTATATTTTCAGTGGAAAGGAACATCTCTCTCTCTCTCTCTCTCTCTCTCTCTCTCTCTCTCTCTCTCTCTCTCTCTCTCTCTCTCTCTCTCTCTCTCTCTCTCTCTCTCTCTCTCTCTCTCTCTCTCTCTCTCTCTCTCTCTCTCTCTCTCTCTCTCTCTCTCTCTCTCTCTCTCTCTCTCTCTCTCTCTCTCTCTCTTAAAGATTGTCTCTTGACATTCACTCTCATATCCGTTCACACTTCAGGGACACAGTTTCCATTGAACAGCTGAAAGTCCTGATCCACAGCCATCTCTCTATTGACCAACGCCTCCACGCTCTTCGTCGACGTCTCCGTGACCGCGTTATCTACCACGTCATTAAGCCCGTAGGCTGCATAAGTAGGGAACTTGTACCGGAGCTCATACGGCGCACCGAGATCAAAATCAGGACAGCAGTAGGCTGTCCACAGATGTTTGGGTACCCTCACCCGGTTAACGTTACCTCTCCGGATGGTGTTCCCGGTGGTGGTGACGCCACTGATGATGTAAGCCGTTCCACGACAATAGTTGTTGAGGCGTTTGCGGATGCCCTCCAGGTAGGGTAGCCAGTGGTGTTGGAGGAACTCTTTAGCCTGGGGAACCACGTTGGTCAGGGTGTAGGTCGAGGCCTTGTCCCCAGGACTGGCCTGGAGCTGGTCGGGGTTCAGTTGGCCACGCTCGTAGACGACTGCGTCGGAGTAGTCGGCCAGCACCGCCTGGCTCTCCTCTAGGGCCAGGAGGCTGGAGGGAGAACCGGGGAAGGGCTGCATGTTACCCGTCCCAGAGCCAAGGGACAGCTGGAGGAGAAAGGAGGAGATGGAAGAGGGTTAGAGCGATGTCAGCATGTGATTACACAGACAGAAAATAGGTACAACACAGTATATGAGCCAAGAGGAGAGCGAGAGAGGGGTAGAGTGCAACAAATCATTTCAGATAGAAAATGTGAACAGGAATATCGTTTGTTAATACTATGTGACAATGTGTATCTACTACCTAGACTTTGTCACAGGGAAAGCTGTTCATTGTGAGGGCAATTTCATTGTGCGTCATGCTTATCAAGACTAGTAAACCAGCAGGTCAGAGCACTAGAGGGAATGTTTTAATGTGCTCTACTGTCTACACATCGCCTTAAAGCCCTATTCTCCCCACTGTAGCAGACGGTCTATTCTTTGATCGACTCACCGACTCCTCTTCTTCAGTTTGATTTGACCACAGACTTCAATAGCACAGACCATTGTGTCTCTAATGACTTTGTCTGTGTAGACCATGGAGATGCTTGATCTCGACCAGAGAGACCTATCAGTATAGTTAGTAACAAACAAAAAAAGTCTAGGCCCTTACCTGTGGTTCGTACATCCAGGGCAGACCTTCCCTGCTCTCACCATTGGAGCGTTTAAAGGTGTAGGCGGAGAAGAGGGGGATCCTGCCTGCTGGGTCGTACAGGGTGGCGTAGCGCGCCTTGTCCCCGTAATGCTGGCAAACCTTCTGGAGGCCCCGAGTCCCCTGGAGGCCCCTTGGGGCCAGGCCCCTGTACAGGAACTGGCTGCATTCCCTGAAGGAGGAGTCCACGCTGGAGTTTACTGGGGGAGGTAGAGGAAGCAGGGCCAGAGCCAGGAGCACACAGGACAGCAACATAGTGCGGTGTGGATACACTATCCTGTCTGTCTGTCTGTCTGTCTGTACCTGCACCGGACGGTTTGTGTGGCTATGGACGAGAGAAGGAGAATGGGAGGAGGGAATAAGGAGGGAAGGAAGGGTGGAGGGTAGGAGGTGAGATGAAGGGAGGGCTTCCAGAGTAGTTGATGTCATGATTTCTTCAGCAGGTCTGAGAACAGTGTTTTAGAACTGTAGAATAGAACTGGTGAGAATCATAAACCCACTGATAGTATGCAAAGAAGTGACTCTCATTCAGCCAGCGCTATCTGTGTGCAAGCATTGGGTTACCATGGACGTGTGGTTAGCTGAGTCCTAGTCGACTCATGCACCATGCCTCTACCATTGTTTTTACACTGCACCGCGTATGTCCCATATTCCATGCAAATATTGTCTGTGAAACGACATTGAACAGAATCTTTTTTATTACGTTACAACATTACAGCTGTAGCTTACTATGGTACTTTCATTGAAGCAGTATACTGTAGTCCTGTCGGTTGAAGTTCCATGCAGCACACTTTGTTCAGAGCGTTTCTATGAGGTGTGAAGAAGAGTGTTGCTTCGTGATGTGGTTTCTCACACGTTTGACACCGACGAGAGCCTTTTGTTGTATTTTCAGTTCAGTTGATTGATTGTGCATGACAATTATTGACAGTTACTTTGTAAGAGTATAAAATGTGAATAAAATAAAACTTCCTTCAATTGGTCAATTTACACCCCCATTACAATAAAAAAACTAAAACACACACACACACACGCACGCACGCACGCACGCACGCACGCACACACACACACACAGGCCTATCTCTTCCTTTTCTTTATGAAGGTGTTCTCTGACACACAGTCCTCGTAGAAGATAGCCAGATTACTATCCATGTCCGTTTGTTTCTTCAGAAAGCTCTCCAGTGTCTTCAAAGGCACCTCCGTGACTCCATGGTCCTCCTGCTCATTCAGTGCATAGGCACCATAGCTAGGGAACATGAAACGCACCTCATAGGGAGAGTTACGGTCGAACCGTGGGCAACAGTAAGCCAACCACACGTGTTTGGGGATCCCCATGCGGTCCTCGTTCCCCCGACGTATGGTCGCCCCGGAGACTGTCACCCCGGTTACCACGTAGGACTGCTTTCCGCGGCAGAAGTTATTGAGGCGGCGGCGCACGGTATCCAAATAGGAGCTCCAGGTCTCTTCCAGGAAGTCTGTGATCTGGTACCAGGACATTAGCTAACATTAACATAACATTCAATTCTAAATAGGATTAGAAACTGGGTAGTTCGAGCCTTGAATGCTGATTGGCTGACAGCCGTGGTATATCAGACCGATTGACAAAACATGTATTTTTACTGCTCTAATTATGTTGGTAACCAGTTTTTAATAACAAAAAGGAACCTCAGGGGTTTGTGGTATATGGCCAATATACCACACCCTCTCGGGCCTTATTGCTTAATTATAACATGATTTATAACGTCCCAAAACCATTCAAATACATATTTGATAACAAAATGGCTGACCTGGGGTACCACGTTGGTCAGGGTGTAGGTGGAGGCCTTATCGTCTGGGTCAGCCTGGTGCTGGTCTGGGTTGAGCAGGCCTCGGGAGTACTCCACGGCGTCTGAGTAGTCCTCCAGCACCGCCTGGCTCTCCTGGATCAGAGGCTCCGGGTCATCACTAGGGGGCAGCACCTTCATGTTCCCACCCTCATTCCCAGACACCAGCTGTGGAGTGATTGGGGGGGGGGGGGGGGGTGATGATTTAATGACAGATAAGATAGTTTGTAAAAATAGGTTTTTGAAAAGTTGAATTTAGATAGTAAGAGTGGTTAGATGACAATCATTCGTTGAGGTGGAGAAAAAGCAAGCCCTCATGACAAAGACAGGACCCCAAATGCATTGGCTGGTAAGTCATTAAGATGGGACTGTTATTGCAGGAGAATACTGCGGTATTGCATGAGAGTATCACAGTACGTTGCTGCTGAAGATCTCTCTCTACCTGCTGTGATGATGTGACACGATAACAGATCTCTACCTGTGGCTCGTACATCCAGGGCGTGTCCATCCTCTTCTTCCCGTCGTTCTTCTTAAAGGTGTAGGCTGAGTAGAGGGGCAGGCGACGGCTGCCGTCGTACAGGGTGGCGTAGCGCGCCTTGTCCCCGTAGCGCTGGCAGATCCTCTTGAGGCTGTCCCTGGTCCCGTCGATGCCTGTCGGCGCTGCCCTCATGTAGAAAAACTGTCTGCAGTCTCTAAAGCTGTCGGATACACTGGTACCAGACAGCCAGATCCCTGCCAACAGGAGGAGGGCCAGCAGGTAGACCCGCAATGGACGCATCTTAGCCTGGGTACAGACCCTACAACGGAGAGGGTGGAGGCAGTACTAGGAGGAAAAGGGAAGGCTGTTAATACATCCAGGACTAGACTACCGTAGGGTTCAGTACCAGATGCAGTCCACACAGCACAGAAGGAGGTTGACTGCCAAAGCAAGGAAATGGCTGTGTATGCAAAGTGGCTATGCATAGGACTAATTTGATTGGATGCGTGGTTGGCTAATCATGGAGAGCAGGAGCACATGGGTGAGAGGACTTCAAAAGTAGTCTAGTGTTAAGTGGAATGAAACTTCTGGGCCTGATCTTGTTTTCTAGTGCCATGAGACATTCATCCATCTGTCTGTGAAGTGTTTCTCGTTAGTAAACATCCACTTTCACACCAACACACATTGCAACAGCTTGTGGTGGTATACTGTGTATAGCCAAAGAACTACAGGCCCCGTCTATATAAACAAAGCCTTGACCGCAACAACAACAAAAATACATCCCACATAGTGATTCCTTCAGTCAGTCAGTCATCACAGACAGACGGACAGGTCAGGACGCTCCATTGTTCTAGGCGTTGATTTTCATCAACCTCATCATTACCAACAGATTGTGATTGATATGTCAGGTAAGAGGTTACTCTATATCAGGGCTATTCAACTGGGGTTCCATGGAGATACTGCAGGGGGTCCTCACTTTTTTCTAAAAAAATTAAATCTTTTTTTATATCGCTAGCAACAACAGAATAAACACATTTCGAATTACATACATACAGTAGAAACTAGGATAATATATTCTTTCTAATGATGTCAACTTTATTTATCAAACCCTAATATTGAGCAAATTGCACTAACTGGAGCTAATGACAGAGAAATGACAGTCAAAGTATCTGAAATAGGCTATGAAAAAGCACCCGTTAATACTAGTCGCTGCAAGTGCAATGGCAATGGTGCCGCGTTAGCGGAGACTGCATTCACGGTAAACGCTACATATATCGGCTCTTTACATTTCTATCACACAACCTGTAGCACTTCAGCAATACAGATTGAATCATTTTTACCAAAACACATGGCTAACCTTTATTTAACCAGCTGATATTAGTGAAAATGTGTTTGGAGTTACCTTTTTAGCTAGTAGACTATGTATTTTACACTTCCAATTATAATGTGAAAAGACCAAAATAATAAAAATAAAATCTATTTATTTTTAAATGTTGATTACTTCTCCTTGATATTTAGCTGATAATACCATGGTGGGGGTCCCTGGGTTACCGGTTTGCCTGGGCGGGAGTCCCTGGGTCAGCGGTTGGCCTGGGCGGGGGTCCCTGGGTCAGCGGTTGGCCTGGGTGGGGGTCCCTGGGTCAGCGGTTGGCCTGGGTGGGGGTCCCTGGGTCAGCGGTTGGCCTGGGTGGGGGTCCCTGGGTCAGCGGTTGGCCTGGGTGGGGGTCCCTGGGTCAGCGGTTGGCCTGGGTGGGGGTCCCTGGGTCAGCGGTTGGCCTGGGTGGGGGTCCCTGGGTCAGCGGTTGGCCTGGGTGGGGGTCCCTGGGTCAGCGGTTGGCCTGGGTGGGGGTCCCTGGGTCAGCGGTTGGCCTGGGTGGGGGTCCCTGGGTCAGCGGTTGGCCTGGGTGGGGGTCCCTGGGTCAGCGGTTGGCCTGGGTGGGGGGGTCCCTGGGTCAGCGGTTGGCCTGGGTGGGGGTCCCTGGGTCAGCGGTTGGCCTGGGTGGGGGTCCCTGGGTCAGCGGTTGGCCTGGGTGGGGGTCCCTGGGTCAGCGGTTGGCCTGGGTGGGGGTCCCTGGGTCAGCGGTTGGCCTGGGTGGGGGTCCCTGGGTCAGCGGTTGGCCTGGGTGGGGGTCCCTGGGTCAGCGGTTGGCCTGGGTGGGGGTCCCTGGGTCAGCGGTTGGCCTGGGTGGGGGTCCCTGGGTCAGCGGTTGGCCTGGGTGGGGTCCCTGGGTCAGCGGTTGGCCTGGGTGGGGGTCCCTGGGTCAGCGGTTGGCCTGGGTGGGGGTCCCTGGGTCAGCGGTTGGCCTGGGTGGGGGTCCCTGGGTCAGCGGTTGGCCTTGGCCTGTCAGCGGTTGGTGGGGTCCCTGGGGGGTCCCTGGGTCAGCGGTTGGCCTGGGTGGGGGTCCCTGGGTCAGCGGTTGGCCTGGGTGGGGGTCCCTGGGTCAGCGGTTGGCCTGGGTGGGGGTCCCTGGGTCAGCGGTTGGCCTGGGTGGGGGTCCCTGGGTCAGCGGTTGGCCTGGGTGGGGGTCCCTGGGTCAGCGGTTGGCCTGGGTGGGGGTCCCTGGGTCAGCGGTTGGCCTGGGTGGGGGTCCCTGGGTCAGCGGTTGGCCTGGGTGGGGGTCCCTGGGTCAGCGGTTGGCCTGGGTGGGGGTCCCTGGGTCAGCGGTTGGCCTGGGTGGGGGGGGTCCCTGGGGGTCAGCGGTTGGCCTGGGTGGGGGTCCCTGGGTCAGCGGTTGGCCTGGGTGGGGGTCCCTGGGTCAGCGGTTGGCCTGGGTGGGGGTCCCTGGGTCAGCGGTTGGCCTGGGTGGGGGTCCCTGGGTCAGCGGTTGGCCTGGGTGGGGGTCCCTGGGTCAGCGGTTGGCCTGGGTGGGGGTCCCTGGGTCAGCGGCCTGGGTGGGGGTCCCTGGGCCTGGGTGGGGGGGTCCCTGGGTCAGCGGTTGGCCTGGGTGGGGGTCCCTGGGTCAGCGGTTGGCCTGGGTGGGGGGGGTCCCTGGGTCAGCGGTTGGCCTGGGTGGGGGTCCCTGGGTCAGCGGTTGGCCTGGGTGGGGGTCCCTGGGTCAGCGGTTGGCCTGGGTGGGGGTCCCTGGGTCAGCGGTTGGCCTGGGTGGGGGTCCCTGGGTCAGCGGTTGGCCTGGGTGGGGGTCCCTGGGTCAGCGGTTGGCCTGGGTGGGGGGTCCCTGGGTCAGCGGTTGGCCTGGGTGGGGGTCCCTGGGTCAGCGGTTGGCCTGGGTGGGGGTCCCTGGGTCAGCGGTTGGCCTGGGTGGGGGTCCCCGCTCTATAGTCATTCCAAAAGAAAACAATACTTTTTATTTTGTCGTTTTTTCCCTTTCCTAACTTTTTTAGGGGAACAGCAGTCCAATCACTCTATGCCTTGTACTGTTTAATGGAGATTATTACAGAGAGAGATGGAGTGAGTAGGGAGACAGATAAGAGATGTGCAGTTGAAGAAGTCGACTCCGGTAGCGAACGCCGGTCTCTCACGGGGGCATATGGACTCTTGAATTAACTGAGCTTTCGCAATACAAATCCCTGGCACATACAGTAACACTCTTATGTGTTTCAGTCAAAATAGCACCACAATATCTTAACACTAGACTACTTTTGAAGTCTGAAAATGTCTGACAACTTTAGATTTTGGTTGAATATTAAAGAACACTATTGAATTGAATATCTACCTCCTCCTCCTCTCCAGGCATACAGACTACTCTGGTGACCCTGCTATGGCTGTGGGGATGGTGGCTGACCCCCGTTCAGCCCTCGTGCACCACGGGCCGGCCAGCAAGGTGCAAGGCTGCCATGTCAGCTCCTGGTACCAACCTGGCGGGCGAGGGTTTCAACATTGTCACCATGGAGCGCAAGCAGGCATATGTTGTTGATGTGGACAACTGGAAGACCCCAAATGGAGCCTGTACCCTCTGTGTTAACCCTTTCATGGAGGGCCAGACTCAGAGGCTGCCCGCAGCTGTGGTGGACTGGCGTCCCTTGCATCAGTGTCACATGAAGTTGTCCAGCATTGTCTTCGACTCCAGCGAGTCGTTTGTGAGCAGCAGCCAGACAGATGTAATACTACTACAATACTACAGCTACTACTAATACGGCTACTACTTCTAATACAACTACAACTAATACTACATCTACTACTACTATAATTATAACTACTACTACAGAAAATAATAATTGATATATTAAGCATTTTATAATAAGACTAATAATATATACAAAATATTAATCAAATGTATAATACTACTAATAGAAATAGAAGTTTACCCCATTATGGGGTAAACTCACTTAATCCACCACCGATGTGTATATATAGGTGGACGGCAGTTGGCAGATTGGTCTGGACGTTAATATCCCCAACGCTAATGGGTCGGCCATGGTGGGGGGTACCCTCTCCAGAGCTGCCAAGACGGTGATGAGCCAGTCCAAGGAGGACAAGTACAGCTTCATCAAACAGGATATACACTGCTCCTATTACAGGTTACCTATTACTTCTATGAATATAATAACTTCACTTGTATTAGAAAGTTCACTTTCCTTTATATAGCCAACACTGCCCTCTATAGGCTATAGTAAGGTATACACTAGATTATAATAGTTGTGCACACACTCTGGGGTGTTAAAGAATAGTTATTTTGCGATAGAAAATCCTGTTTCAATTGTAACTACATAATGTGTTTTGTTGACAATTTGTAGCCACATTGTTATTGAATTAGACTTCTTGAAAATAGTCAAACTTCTATCCCCATAGATAGGCCTACTTTTAGGCAGGGACTTTGATGAACCCCTCAAAAAGGCCACAAAATGACAAAACCATTTACAGAAAGATAACAAAGTAGTCTATTCTCTATCTTGGGTTTCTTCCTCAGTTACCGCCTGATAGAGGACCCTCCCCTGCACCCCGAGTTCTCTCGCTCCCTGGGCATGCTGCCCCCCCTCTACACCGACCAGACCAAGGCTGACTACAATCGTTTCCTCGCGACCTTCGGTACCCACTATATCCGGAAGGTTAAACTGGGGGGGCGGGTGAAGGGCGTCACCTCACTGCGCGTGTGCAAGGTAAGACTTCTCAAACTCTGCAAATGACATTCTCATTATTGATAGTGGTATGCCTATTTGTGGTGTACAACTTATTGAAGATGTGTTCATGTATTTAGGCAGATTATATGTAGCTCTGTTTTTAATTTGATTGTATGACATCACATTTTTATTTAAGAGTCTGCATATGTACCGAGATGTTTTAATAAACCCAAACCTAGGCGGCCGTCAATGGTTACAACGAGAACGAGGTCAAGGACTGCCTGGAGGCCGAGGCCTCTGTCGCCACCAACTGCGGAACAGCCGAAGCCAACGCAGAGACAAAGTTCTGCAAGAGTGACCTCAAAAAACGTAACACCAGTGACACCTTCAGCAGTACCTTCAACGAGAGGTTTGACCGATTTTAGAAATGTTAGCGATTTTTGGTGGGATTAATGGGCATTATACAAGAGTTATAAAAAACACATTTCCAATAATGTCCTCATGCAAGACAAAACATGACTGACGTTAAACAACATACAGGTTTACCGAGGTGGTGGGGGGACAGACGGACGGAACGCCCGACCTGCTCTTCTCCAAGATTGGTGAAAACTCCAAGGCCTTCGCTGATTGGGCAAGTAGCCTGAAAACCATACCTGATATCATCAACTACTCTCTCCATCCTCTCCACCTATTGGTGAAAAAGGCCAGCAAGAGGGCGGGGCTGAAGAAGGCCGTGGAGGACTACATCCTGAAACACGCCCTGTTCAAGCACTGCTCTGGGAAGTGCAAGGGAAGCTCCAGGTCCAGTACCCATGACTCCTGTCAGTGTGTGTGCCAGACCAGTAAGGAGATGACCAGCCAATGCTGCCCGCAGGAGAAGGGCTTGGCTCACCTTACCGTCACCGTGAAGAAAGCCAGGGACCTCTGGGGAGACACCACCTCCCAGACCGACGGCTTTGTCAAGGTATTATTCATCTCTTTTATTTTCACATTTTAATTGACTATGAAGTTTGTTTTCAAGTGCACTTTAAAGCTACAGTCTAGGATTTGACAAGGGTTACATCTCCCTAGCCCCATACCCGAGCTGTATACTAAAACAAGTGACAGGGACCTCGTTTTGTCATTTTTCTAATCACATACTGTAGCTTTCAATAAAGTTTGATTTGGTTTGCTTCCTCAAGGTGCTCATGGGAAAAGACGTCAAGCAGACCAGGGTGATCCATAACAACGACAACCCCATGTGGAAGGAGGTCTTCAAATTTGGGACAGTCAAGCTCTCCCTGGCCAGCGAGCTCAAGTTCACTGTATACGATGAAGACAATTGGTCGAACCAACTCCTGGGGGAATGCAAAGTCCAGCCCGTCAAAGCTGGGATTCACGACGATATGTGTCCCATGAGTCACGGCAGCCTGTTCTACTCCTACAAGGTCGACTGCGCCCCAGGGCTTCGGGGCCACACCTGTGGGGAGTACGCCCCTTCCGGGATGAACTCTGACCTCTCTTACCTCTATACCTCCCGCAACGCCCTGAACATGACTCAGGAACTGCTGGCTCACATCCGGATGGGCCAGCCCATAGGAGACCCTTTGACCTTGGTGAAGCAGAGGGATAATGATCACCCTGCCCTCAGTGAGCCGTGATCAAAATATATGCCCTGTAATGCACTGTAAACCTTAGTCTGCCTATCTAACCTTAATGCATACAATTTCTAATCGCTTGTTCTTTAAAAAAATATAAATGTAACCTTTATTTAACTAGGCAAGTCAGTTAAGAACACATTCTTATTTAAAATGGCAGCCTACCGGGGAACAGTGGGTTGACTATCTTGTTCAGGGGCAGAACGACAGATTTTTACCTTGCCAGCTCTGGGATTCGATCCAGCAACCTTTCGTTACTGGCCCAACACTAACCACTAGGCTAGTTTAAAGATAGTGTTTTCAACATGCATATGACACACTGACATACAGTGCCTTCGAAAAGTATTCAGACCTTTCGACTTTTTCCAAATGTTGTTACGTTACAGCCTTATTCTAAAATGTATTCAATAAAAACATCTCAACAATCTACACACAATAACCCATAATGACAAAGCAAAAACAGGTTTTTTGAAATGTTTGCAAATGTATTAAATAAAAAAACAGAAATACCTTATTTACATAAGTACTGAGACCCTTTACTATAAGACTCAAAATTGCTCAGCTGCATCCTGTTTCCATTGATCATCCTTGAGATGTTTCTACAACTTGGAGTCCACCTGCGGTAAATTCAATTGATTTGACATGATTTGAAAAGGCACACACCTGTCTACAGTTGAAGTCTGAAGTTTACATACACTTAGGTTGGAGTCATTAAAACTTGTTTTCCAACCACTCCACACATTTCTTGTTAAACTAGTTTTGGCAAGTCGGTTAGGACATCTACTTTGTGCATGACACAAGTAATTTTTCCAACAATTATTTACAGACAGATTATTTCACTTAAAATTCAATGTATCACAATTCCAGTCGGTCAGAAGTTTACATACACTAAGTTGACTGTGCCTTTAAACAGCTTGGAAAATTCCAGAAAATGATGTCATGGCTTTAGAAGCTTCTGATAGGCTAATTGACATAATTTGAGTCAATTGGAGGTGTACCTGTGGATGTATTTCAAGGCCTACCTTCAAACTCAGTGCCTCTTTGCTTGACATCATGGGAAAATCAAAGTAAATCAGCCAAGACCACAGAAAAACAATTGTAGACCTCCACAAGTCTGGTTCATCATTGAGAGCAATTTCCAAACGCCTGAAGATACCACGTTCATTTGTACAAACAAAAGTATGCAAGTATAAACACCATGGGACCACGCAGCCGTCACACTGCTCAGGAAGGAGACGCGTTCTGTCTCCTAGAGATGAACGTACTTTGGTGCGAAAAGTGCAAATCAATCCCAGAACAACAGCAAAAGACCTTGTGAAGATGCTGGAGGAAACAGCACTGCTGCTGTATATGCAAAGTTTTAGACTGATCCAATGAACTATTGCATATCTGTTAAAAACGACTGCCCAAATGTGCCTAATTGGTTTATTAATAACTTTAAGTTCATAACTGTGCACTCTCCTCAAACAATAGCATGGTATTATTTCACTGTAATAGCTACAGTGCAGTTAGATGAACAAGAATTTAAACTTTCTGCCAATATCAGATATGTCTATGTCCTGGGAAACTTTCTTGTTACTTACAACCTCATGCTAATCGCATTAGCCTACGTTAGCTCAACCGTCCCGTGGGGGACCCACCGATCCTGAAGAATTTTAACATCTAAACGTTGCACTTGGGGAAAAAAGATATCTTAAAATAGAATGAAAGGGACAGGCATTCTGTTTTTGCTCTATTATAGTGGCCACTATAGTAGACATTGATCAAGTGCACAAGGCTACATGTGTGCAAAGATAACGTTCACTGAGTAAAACATGTAATAATCCCCCCTCACTGACACACATACTGTCAAGTTCAACACAAAAATCAATATTGTTGGGCTACACTGCACATTATTACATTGTATAACAATGTCCACAGGCAGAAAGTGTACAATGTGCCAGCATGATACCCTTTGTTGACATAATTGATTTCTTTCAGTCAGAGAGCACACCTGGCATACCCCGTTTTATCCACTGTATTGAAAGAGGGAATGTGTGTGGTGTTCCTTTCACCTCTAGAGTGGCATCCAGCTTAAACTCACTTTCACCTAATTCTCTCATAACCACATACTGTAGAGGGAAAACATTAGTTTGTTGGCTAGTTAGCTAGATGACATTTCACACAGATTTCCAGGGTCCAGTAAGCAACTAACACGTTATATCTTGAAGAATGGAAAGGAGTCGTATACCAGTTAATATTATAGCGAATTGGTTAGGGTACTAACGTTAACTCATCTGATATTTTATTTTTTATTAATACAACAAATAAATCCTAGGGGGTGGATCAGCTTTAATATTGCGGATAGATTTACACTGATAGAAGTGACATTGTCTGCATCATTTCTAATCCCCCCATACATTTTTGGGGTATATATATATAGTTGATGTCGTAAGTTTACATACACCTTAGCCAAATACATTTAAACTCAGTTTTTCACAATTCCTAACATTTAATCAGAGTAAAAATTCCCTTTCGTCTGGCCACTCTCCCATAAAGGCCTGATTGGTGGAGTGCTGCAGAGATGTGTGTCCTTCTGGAAGGTTCTCCCATCTCCACAAAGGAACTCTGGTGCACTGTCAGAATGATCATCGGTTTCTTGGTCACCTCCCTAACCAAGGCCCTTCTCCACCGACTGCTCAGTTTGGCCGGGCAGCCAGCTCTAGGAAGAGTCTTGGTGGTTACAAACTTCTTCCATTTAAGAATGATGGCGGCCACTGTGTTCTTGGGGACCTTTAATGCTGCAGAACTTTTTTGGTACCCTTCCCCAATCTGTGCAGTGACACAATCCTGTCTCGGAGCTCCATGGAAATTTCCTTCGACCTCATGGATTGGTTTTTGCTCTGACGTGCACTGTCAACTGTGGGACCTGATACACAGTTGAAGTCGGAAGTTTACATACACCTTAGCCAAATAAATTTAAACTCAGTTTTTCACAATTCTTGACATTTAATCCTAATAGAAATTCCCTGTCTTAGGTCAATTAGGATCACCACTTTATTTTAAGAATGTGAAATGTCAGAATAATAGTAGAGTGATTTATTTCAGCTTTAATTTCTTTCATCACATTCCCAGTGGGTCATAAGTGTACATAAACTCAATTAGTATTTGGTAGCATTGTCTTTAAATTGTTTATCTCTGGGGCAAATGTTTCAGGTAGCCTTCCACAAGCTTCACACAGTAAGTTGGGTGAATTTTGGCCCATTCCTCATGACAGAGCTGATGTAACTGAGGTTTGTAGGCCTCCTTGCTCGCACACGCTTTTTCAGTTCTGCCCACACATTTTCTATGGGATTGAGGTCAGGGCTTTGTGATGGCCACTCCAATACCTTGACTTTGTTGTCCTTAAGCCATTTTGCCACAACTTTGGAAGTATGCTTGGTGTCATTGTCCATTTGGAAGACCCATTTGCAACCAAGTTTAACTTCCTGACTGATTTCTTGAGATGTTGCTTCAATATATATATCCACATAATTTTCCTACCTCATGATGCCGTCTATTTTGTGAAGTGCACCAGTCCCTCCTGCAGCAAAAGCACCACAACAACATGATGCTGCCACCCCCGTTTTTCACGGTTGGGATGGTGTTCTTTGGCTTGCAAGCCACCCCCTTTTTCCTCCAAACATAACGATGGTCAGTATGGCCAAACAGTTCTATATTTGTTTCATCAGACTAGAGGACATTTCTCAAAAAAGTACGATCTTTGTCCCCATGTGCAGTTGCAAACCGTAGTCTGGCTTTTTTATGGCGGTTTTGGAGCAGTGGCTTCTTCCTTGCTGAGCGGCCTTTCACGTTTTGTCGATATAGAACTCGTTTTACTGTGGATATAGATACATTTGTACCCGTTTCCTCCAGCATCTTCACAAGGTCATTTGCTGTTGTTCTGAGTTCGTCTCTAGGAGACGGAACGCGTCTCTTTCCTGAGCGGTATGACAACTGTGTGGTCCCATGGTGTTTATACTTCCATACTGTTGTTTGTAGAGATGAGCATGGTACCTTCAGGAATTGGACCAGACTTGTGGTCTACAATTTTACTTCTGAGTTCTTGGCTGATTTCTTTAGATTATCCCATGATGTCAAGCAAAGAGGCACTGAGTTCAAAGGTAGGCCTTGAAATACATCCACAGGTACACCTCCAATTGACTCAAATTATGTCAATTAGCCTATCAGAAGATTCTGAAGCCATGACATGATTTTCTGGAATTTTCAAGCTGTTTAAAGGCTCAGTCAACTTAGTGCATGTAAACTTCCGACTTCAACTGTACATACATTTACAATCCTTTTTTGAATATACCTTCCTTTATTGTTCCCCCGCAAACCCTAACACCGCTCCCCTATTTGGAGAAAACTAATAAACAATAACACTTAAGCTTCTACTACCAGCTAAAACATACTATACACATTTTACAGGCACAATCTATTTTACAATAGTTATATTTGTTTTGTTTTTAGTCCTGGCCTTCGTCTATTTCTGATGTCCATCCAGTTTGATTTCTATTTGCCATATATTTGTAACTGTGCTATTTCACAAAAGTTCTGAACCTATATACATTTTACAGACCCCATATGTTTTACATTTGTTATCTTGTTGTTATTAGTCCCACCTTTTAGCTCCATTCAACCCCTCCCATCTATCTCTTATTGGATTTATATTTGCCATATATTTTTCAACTGTGCTGTGATGCTTCACAAAAGTACTGAACCTTTCTATTCTCATAGTTAACAGATTGTAAATGAAACATTTTTGCTAAAATAATTATTATATTATTGATCGATTGACTATGACTTTTCAAATCACCCAGTAGTGCTATCTGCAGCATTAGCTCTAGGTAAATGTTGCAATTCTTCAGCCATTCCTAGACCTGTGACAAAAAATGAGCTACATATGGACAACAACAAAATAAATGATCTAATGACTCTGCCTCCTCGCAGCAAAATCTGCAGAACTGGGAAGATTGTATCCCCCATATATATAACATTCATTTGTCTAATAATTTAAATAGAAACATTTGAAGTGTTGAATAAGGCGTCGTTTTGCGTGTCAATTTATAAACCATGTGCCATGGAATCATTACATCGAAAATCACTTCCCAACTATTTTGCAACAGATATGGCACAGCTGTCATTGTTTTGGTCCTTATATGAAACTGGTATATATATTTTTTTATTTATCACAATTTTCTGTAACCAATGTTGGTCTTTAATGCAGGGCCGACAGACAAGTTCCTCCATTTTTCCCCATTCCACTTGCCTTTTACATTTTTGTGGTAACGCTGCAATTAGTTGGTTGTAATTTTGGGTAGAGCATACATTTCCATGTCTGTGTTGGCTGCATGTGTAACAACTCCACCAGTCCTATTTATGATATCATTTACAAAGAGGATACCTTTTTTTTTATCGAAAAAGAATGTTTTTTTAAATGTTAGTATATTTAAGGTTAACCACAATATTTGTGGTATTTTTGTTCTGATTTTCAGGTGGATTAAACTGAAATTGCAACCAACTTTCTATGGCTTGTTTAAAAGTAACGATATTTTGGAGATGATTTCGTTTTCAAATAACTGAAAGTGAGAGGTTGTAATCTGAATAAAGGGAAAAGGCCATTCATGAACATGGGGTGAGACATTCTTATTAGTCATTTACTAGATAAGCATTTCGGATTTAGGTATAACTTTTGTATGACTGATGCCTTTAGTGAGAGGTCTAATGCTTTAATATTTAATCATTTCTTGCCATTCCAAATCAAATGTAATATTATTTTGCTCATATAATTTAAAAAGCAGGTCGCTAGGTTTAGGCAAAACCATAAGCAAATAGGTAAACTGTGATATGAGTAAGGAGTTGATCAGGGTGATTTTTTCCCCACAAATAGACAGGTATTTCCTTTCCATGGTAGCAAGATGTTATCTATTTCTGCTAACTTTCGAGAATTTATTGGAGTGAGAATTTCTTTCTTTCGGGGTATGTATACTGAGCATGTTCACATCCCGGTCAGAGCATTTTATTGGTAAACTACACGGTAATAAAAAGTAGCATTTATATAGTATACTCATCATAATTTGGTTTAAATCCAGAGGTTAGAAAAAGTATCTAGATCCTCTGAGTTTGTGGGATTATACTTGTGGATTTAAAAGAAAACATGAATCATCAATATACAATGACACCTTTCTTTTTTATGTTAACTAGCTAACTTTAGCTGTCTGACTTTATTAGCCAGCTAATTTTCACCATTAACTACATTATTTGATCAGTTAAATTGGCTAATGTCATTAACTACATTATTTGATCAGTTAAATTGGCTAATGTGGCTCAACATTTATATGGCTAGCTAACGGAGAATTTGATCCAGCTAGCAAGATACTTAACAATGCTAACAATACTTGTTCCACAACACTTTCTCCCTCACCTCAAACTTTCCAAATTCCAGTTGTTTTTTTGGTTACAGCTCATGAAGTATGCTTCATCACCTTTTCACCCTCATCAGGCTTCTCACCTACCTCTTAGTAATAGTTCAGGGGACGTGCTGCTATAACTGGTGACCTGCCTTTCCACTCTCTTTCCAGAGCGTGCGCTGATGCTGTAACTAGCCAGTTGGTTGTCTCCTCTCTGTTCAGTCGCGTGCTGCATTGTTGTTAAACTAGCAACCAACTGACCGGAGCTAACAAACAGCTAACCAGAGCTAGCCGAAAGCTAACCAGAGCTAGCCGAAAGCTAACCGGAGCTAGGAAAAAGCTAACCGGAGCTAGCCAAAAGCTAACCAGAACTAGGAAAAAGCTAACCAGAGCTAGGCAAAAGCTAACCGGAGCTAGGAAAAAGCTAACCAGAGCTAGGCAAAAGCTAACCGGCGCTAGCCAAAAGCTACCCGGAGCCAGCCAAAAGCTAACCGCTTTTCTAAAAGAAAAAAAGTTCTTAAACATCACAGTTACAGCATTCAATTCTCTAAACCCTTGGGATATTGTCAGGAGTCTTCAAAAATAAAAATGTTCAGGAGTTAATGCGTTTTTTCTAGATCAAAGGATTGCTACAATTACTATGTTGTTCAAAACATTACATTCACTTCAACAGGAATGTTACAAAACTATATTGTGGTATTCAGTGTATTGTTGCACTTTACTGACCTGAAACACTGGCTAAATCATGAAACAGGAGAACGTGGCTTCTCTTTCAAAGGTTCAATCAATCAATCAAATGTATTTATAAAGCCCTTCTTAAATCAGTTGATGTCACAAAGTGCTGTACAGAAACCCAGCCTAAAACCCCAAAAAGGAAGCAATACAGGTGTGGAAGGACGGTTCTCTCAATTATGAGAACGCTGGTGCAGGATCGCATATAGTCCCAGTGCGAAGCGAACACGTCTCACTGACCCCTACTGGCCAACAGCAGCATAAATGCATCACAATGGCTAAACCTTGGGAACTGGCATTTCAGTAAAGGTATTCTAACCCCAATACAAAGGAACAATAAATAAACTCAAATGTGACGCACAAAAAATGTATCAAGTTGTTTCAGATCTACACATGTGCCTAGGGAGGAGGGGTTAGGATTTATTCTGGACAGGGCCTAACTATACTGGCCCAATAAGCACATTCCCTAGAGATATCCCTTATTGGGAGAGTGGTTAGGGCGTTCGTCATTGGCCGCCAGTCAAAAGCTTGGACACACCTACTCATTCAAGGGTTTTTCTATTTACTATATTGTAGAATAATAGTGAAGACATCAAAACTATGAAATAACACATATGGGATCATGTAGTAACCAAAACAAAAGTGTAAACAAATAAAACATATATTTGATAATCTTCAAAGTAACCACCCTTTGCCTTTACGACAGCTCCTGCAAGAACCTGTTCTTAATGATGCAACTAAGTTTTTGGACAAAGCAGAGATGCTGAAAAAACTATTTGCCGCTCTACAGACGTTGATATCGAGCCGCTAACACAAGTAAAGGTCCAGTGCACTACTTTTGTGAAAACATATTTTTTTAAATATATTTGTTATTCATATTTTCTTTTAATTATTAAAATGTTCAGGGGGTGCTGCAGCACCCTCAGCACCCCTACTTCCCACGGCTATGCTTTCCATGACAGACTGACCAGGTGAAAGCTATGATCCCTTATTCATGTCACTTGTTAAATCCACTTCAATCAGCATAGAACATGGAATGGGCCTTTAAAATGGGGTATGGTAGTAGGTACCAGGCGCACCAGTTTGAGTGTGTCAAGAACTGCAACGCTACTGGGTTTTTCATGCTCAACAACAGTTTCCCGTGTGTATCAAGAGTCAACATGGGCCAGCATCCCTGTTGAATGCTTTCAATATCTTCAACATCAGTCCATGCCCTGATGACTTCAGGCTGTTTTGAGGGCAAAATGGGTTGCATCTCAATATTAGGAAGGTGCTCCTAATGTTTTGTACACTCAGTGTATAAACTGTATTCTAGTCATGGTCTATCCTATATAACTACTGCTGTACACACCTTTTCTAGTCATATATTGCCAATAATGTCTATACACACCATCAAATAAATATATATTTATGGCTGACATTGCTTGTTCTAATATTTCTATATTATTTTATTTTTATTTTGGGGATTTTAGTGTATTGTTTTCTATACATCATACATACACAAAAGTATATGGACACTCCTTCAAATTAGTGGAATCGGCTATTTCAGCCACACCTGTTGCTGACAGGTGTATAAAGTCGAGCACACAGCCATGTAACATTGGCAGTAGAATGGCCTTAATGAAGAGCTCAGTGATTTTCAACTTGGCACAGTCATAGCATACCACCTTTCCAACAAGTCAGTTCGTCTAGGAGTAACAACGGCTCAGCCGCAAAGTGGTAGGCCACACAAGCTCACAGAATGGGACCGCCGAGTGCTGAAGCGTGTAACGTGTAAAAATTGTCCTCGTTTGCAACACTCACTACCGAGTTCCAAACTGTCACTGGAAGCAACGTCAGGACAATAACTGTTTTCATGGCCATGCAACAGCACACAAGCCTAAGATCACCATGCACAATGCCAAGCGTCGGCTGGAGTGGTATAAAGCTGCACTGAATAGTGCCAACTGTAAAGTCTGGTGGAGGAGGAATAATGGTATGAGACTGTTTTTCATGGTTCGGGCTAGGCCCCTTAGTTACAGTGAAGGGAAATCTAACGCTACAGTATATCCTCACTTGAAAATGAATGCTGCTTTTTGGGGGGTGTTCAAAGCAAACCATTTTCCCTTTAATACAAAAGTTTACATAGAAGCATTTACCTCAGTTGGTGTAGCCTACTTTGTTTAAAGACATTCATATCCAGAGTGTTGACTGCACCTCAAAGGCTCACTGTTAAGATAATTTGCCATTGATATAATATACAAGAAAGTGATGAATTATTATGGAGTACAATTGGTGTGAAATACTTATGCAGTAAGAAGCATCAGGATGTTTGTGTGTGTGTACACGTCTTCTGGTTACAAGTATTATACACAGTCAATTAACAATATTCAGCTAATACAAATAGCTACTGATATTTCACATGGGAGAAAAACACACAATAGATTATTTCATATCAAAGTGTCTTTGGAAAGTGAAGAGTTCAGAAGTATTAGTCTCAGAATAATGTCATTTTCTAATTCAATGGTTTCAACACTTTCCTGAATAAATGTAAGTAAAGAATGCCAGAACAATGCTTGACTTTACCCAGTGTTACAACAAAATGAACCCATTCACCACATAAGAACCAACACATGTAGTGAATTCTAGCACAAATAAAAACTAAATGTGACAAGAAAACATCTCTTGAATTATGACCATCATTCCAATGCAGATTCTCAAAATATACATAAAAAAAACATCAACACATCATTAAGTGTCAATGGTTGCTAAAACTTTGATCATATGCAAAAATAAATGATTATTTCTGGGACAGCAAAGTAAATGAGGCAAAGTGTATGACAGTTTATCATTCCAGCCAGCAGACTCTTCTGCTTAGTGATGAAGCTGATGTCTTGTATTATTAGGTCATGTTCTTTGTTTACTATTAAATCTAACAATTTTGTTTGACTATGGCCTGACACTTCATTACTCTTCAAGAGATGCCACTCTTCTTCAAGATGATGAAGAGGCTCTCAATTAATGCCAAAAGACTCTCTAAGGCTGTTTTCTGCCTGTTCCTTTGTGATCCGTTTCCAGGAAGGGGGGATATCTCCAGGGAGTGAGACATACTCTTTGGCAAATTCCTTGTTGAATTTTGCCATCACATATTTCCAGTAGTCTGAGGCCTGTATGCTGGGATCTGCCGGGATATGCCAGTTGGGAAAAATGTCTCTGTACTTTTTTAAAGGCTGAAATTCTTCATTTGTCTCGTAGCATTTGAAAGAACCCTCACTAAACACTGCAGAGGAGCAGATGTCAGTGCATAGTTTCCTTGAGTCATTAAACCTGAACTGACCAAGTCCCTGTGGTCTGTGTATCGAGGCACAGTGCTCATTGTGGGCCTCCCCTCCCGCCTCACATGGTGCCCCGCAGAATGGACACTGCTTCCCGCAGCCAAACACTCTTGTGAACAGCTCGTTCTGAGGCTTGATTTTCTGTCTTTTCAATTTATGTTTCAGATCCTCTGCTTGTTGGAATTCTTCTGTCAGAGACTGTTCCATCTCCACCACAGATGTTTTGAGCCAGTGGGAAAACTGTTCCTGTTTGGAATTGTTGAGGATCATAGTGGCTTCCAACGCATCTTGGGGAATGACCAGCTTCTCTCCAAGTTCCCTGCATATGTCCTGAAGGAATTCCTTTATGTTGCCGTTCTCATTAGTCTGTGCCTTTGAGATTGCCTCATTGATTACTTTGATAATCCCATTGAGTTGATACTTCTCCAATTCAAACATTTTGTTCCCTTGTGAAAAGTGTTTCAAGATTTCATTCAAAATCCAATTCTTGACAAAAGCTTCATAGTGACAAATGTAGCTCACATAGTTGTCAAAGTTGAATGCTGACAGCAGTTGCTTCAGGATAGAGTACTGGAAAAATGTCCGAGAGCTGAATTGAAAGGCATTCTGCCCCGTCAGCATTACGTCAACAATTTCTAGACCCAGAGAATTGGTGACACAGGCTTCTACTGCAGGTCTGAGACACAGGTTGGTGAACTCTGCAGCTTTCTTCTGACACTGATCTTGTCCACTGAACAAGTCTTTGAAGTCTGCCAGGTATTTACCTTTGAACTGTTCAAGGCACCAATGAGGATTGTTTGCACATATGAACTGTTCGTGCATTGCTTGGAAAGCCCTGGATGCAAACCCACAAACGTACAATTTAATGGAGAGTTCAAATTTATTGCTTGTCCCAAGATTTTTGTTGGCTTCCAACTTCTCTTCAATCATGTGCAGGATCTCTTGAATGTATGTGTCATGGTAGTTTGTCTTATTTTGAACAGTCTCTCTCACAAATTCACTGCATTTGTCTATGAGGTTGTCTGCCATGGCCTGGGTTTTTCTTGTGTTCTCATTCACGTAAATGCTATTCACTAACTTCTTTAAGAACCCCCCTGGAGAGACTATGAAGGGTTTTGTTCCATGATCTTCAAGTTTCACATTGTTCAACTTTTCATTCACTGCCTTCTGCATCATGTTAGACCGGAGCTGGCTTAAAACATGGCTCACAATGTCTATTTTCTTCAATCCTGGAAAAGAGAGCTCCTGCACAGTTTCCTCCCACACCTTTTCAAATTCTCTGTCAAGCTCCTGATCTGGCCTCTGACATTTGTCCTTTCTGCAGTTCTCAACCAACTTCAGCACCTTTTCCTCCATCACCGCGGTGTAGTTCTTCTTGATTGTGGCAAGCTTGTTCATTCCTTGTTGAATCTCAACATCAGCGACCAGTTTACTCAAAACAGAGTTTTCTATCTCCCTTTTTAGACTTCTGATGCTGTTTGCGAAATCCTCTCTGTATCTCTCCACCAAGTAGACATGTCCATCTGCCTGTTCATAGTACTTGGTCAGGTTGTCAAGAAGGTTCTTCTCCCATTGGACAAGTTCTATTGAGGCTTCACTTTTCAAATGATGGAGAAAATCCCTCACGTCTCTTGTTTGATATTTCATTGCTATTGTTCCGAAGTTGGAAATCCTTGTTTCAGCATTTGTCATCCATGTGTGCATGTGCTTTCTGAATGACCATTCCCACTTACTGAACTCAACACACAGCTTCATGTAGGCATCAGCCACCAGGCTGTTTCTGAAGCTGAAGATGAAGTTTTCATACTTCACAGCATTCCACAGGCTTTTTGTCCACTCCAGAAAGTCCATGATGTTGTTCCCAGAGGCTTCACAGTTCTGGAAGATCTCGATCATGTTCTTTTTGAACTCGTATACAGACTCGCTGTAACCGGCGTTGATGGGTGCCATTGGGGGGTTTCCGTGCCAAAGTCCAGGAATGTACCAGTTACCAGTCTCTGGGTTGTACTCCATCACATCAGTGAAGCTCTTGTTCTCCTCCTTGTTTTCCATTCTGGCTGCTGCCTGGGTCATCTCGTTTAACTGCTCCAGCAGCATTTTCCGGTCTCTCATGTTCTTATCATGTGCCGAGACATCTGCCACGTTCTGGTGGACAAACTGACACTTGGGTTTCTTTCCCACCTCTTTCATCCGGAGAAAAGCGTGGACCACGATCTGCAGGATGTCCTTCATCTCGGTCGAGTTCTCCATGGCAATATTGATTATAGTGACATCACTCAGGCCGACAACAAGTGTGGCTAGCTCGTTGTCATGCTCGTAGCTGTCATCATGCTGTGCCAGCTCTGGCGACTTCAGCCCTTCTGTGTCGATGATCACTAAGAAGTCGCAGTTCAGCTTTTTTGAAGTCGTCTTTGACTTTGATGAGCAGCATAAAGGCTCCTCTTGTGCATCTGCCGCTACTGACTGCGAACTGCACTCCAAACATTGTGTTCAGTAGAGTGGACTTTCCCGTGCTCTGAACACCTAGAACAGTTACCACCAGGATCTTGCTCTTCGGTTGCACCAAGACATTGAGTTGATGCAGCACATCACTCACCCATCTCAGAGGTATGTTAGATGCGTCTCCATCCACCAGCTCCAGAGGAAACCCATCCAGAAGCAACTCAGCACATAGTCTGGGCAGGTGCTTCAGTTGTTGCCTAGACTCTTCAGCTTCTTCCAGTAAGACTGCAGATTCATACAGTTGACCCATTTCACGTAGGAAATGCTCAGTTCCCAAAGAACTGTTTGAAATCTGTCTGTCAAGGTCTGCAATTTCATCTTTGTTTTCAGATGAATTCTGAGACTTTTCTTTGTACAGCTCTCTAAGGCCAGAAAGGTTTTTACGAGCCATATTGTCCAGGTTCATTCTCATCCATTTCAAGAAATAGGTCCTTTCTAGCCCTGCGCTTGATATTGCATTTATGAAGCAGGTCATTGCCTCTGAAATGTCATATCTCCTTTGCTGTTCCCTAAGTTGTCTCTTGTCTGTTTGGAGTTCACTTTTGTACATCTCTAGGTTCTGGTTCCCAGCTTTCCGCAGTCTGCATTCCTCCTTCTCCAGACGTGCCAGCTCCTTCCAAATCTGTCCTTGCAAGGGAAGCTGACTTTCCTTATACTGTGGTGTGTCATAAATCTTTGACGTGATTGCGTCAGCATTTTGCTTGGCACTCTGACATTCTTTGTAGTCCTCATCAACCAGTATTCCAAGCTCATGCGCCACTTCAGCCATCTGCACCAATGGCATTCTGGACTTTGAATTCTTAATCAACTCACCAACTGTGTTTCGCAGGTTCTTCACAAAGTCTGCATCATTCATCTGTTTGGTCTTCAGGATGATGCTGCTTTTTTTCAAGTTCAACTCTGCTGCTGTTCTCTTCAAAGCATCAATGCTGAAGCTCTTGCTCTGTGTGTTACCCACTAGAAACAGCTGAGCCTTGGTGTGTTGGCTGGTCAGTAGCTTGTACTTGGTGTCCAGGTTGTCAAAGAACACAAAGACTGCTGCAGAGGTCTGGCAAAGAAATGAATATTGTGTTTCAAAAGAACTGATGTCCCCTCTAAGATTGGATACAGCAATAGCTTCACCAAAAATATCAAT
Organism: Oncorhynchus gorbuscha; assembly: GCF_021184085.1. Lineage (NCBI taxonomy): Eukaryota > Metazoa > Chordata > Actinopteri > Salmoniformes > Salmonidae > Oncorhynchus > Oncorhynchus gorbuscha. The sequence goes on from NC_060197.1 coordinate 29,190,756, forward strand.
GTTTTTTTTCCCACTTGGGAGGTACCAGCTTATCTCAACCAATCCGTTGGATATTCTCCTTGGGCTATCGCCACATTCCATGTCATGGTGGACAAACGTGTCGTGATACTGTTGAGGATTACTCAGCAGCTTGTTTAGAATCTGAGACTTGGACAGAGAGCACTCGCCCAATCTGACAAAAGAGACCATAGGGAGGTCAGAGAGAACAATCCTGTCTTCAACAAATCCTCTGGAATCTGCCAATGAATGCGGTCTGAACTTCTTGACAATGTCTCTCATGGCCCAGAGCATTAGCGTACACTCTTCTGTGTCACAATTGGGGAGAAGCAGGGGCACTGAAAACTGACACATTGACATTTTCAAAACCATCTCTTGCTGGAGAAAACCATTGGAACACAGAAAGAGAGCAGTCACAATGTCCAAGGGGTTTACAACATTACTAGAGTCCAGGTTATCAACCAGACTCTCCAGATCTAGATCTATGTTGCAAAATGAAGCATCACAACTTGCCTCGCCTTCTAATGAGGTACATTTCACACTCCTAGCAGTCACATTCACCATCATCAACCTCTTTAGGAAAATCCATGGCAGGGCTGAGAGTCTGAGCAGGTTCATCGGTGACAGTCTTCTCATCAATCTGCAGCACGGTGCTAAGGTCGAGCTTCTCTGTGTAGTGTTGCGCCAACCCCAGGTCCAGCAGCAAACTCTCCAGGTGGGTTTCTGTGTCGGGAAAGAAAATAACGGTTTCAGATCTGACCTCCTTGCTTGTAAATCAATCGATTCTAAAACATCCTCCCGTCACACGTTTCAACACACTCACTTGTGCGGCCATATGTCACCACCGACTTGCTTTGTGTCCCGTTCTTCAGCACCGTAGAGACGTGAAAGGAGTACTTGACACCTGGACTCAGACTGGAGAACGTCAGGGCGTTGGACTCCGTTGTTATCTTCTGGACTTCCTCCCCATCACAGGAACAGGTCACGAGACATGCCTCAGTGACACCAATCGGTTTGTCCCAACCCAGAGACACTGATTCACTGCTGACTTGGTCAATCTTTACCTTTTCAGGTGGCAGAGGTTCTACAAAAAGGACAAAAAGGGCCCAATTAAATTACAACTTGAAGAATGAAAACAAGTCAAACAATTCTTCCTGTAATGCAAGAGGAAATGTTTGAATCATTGCACTTACTTGTATACATGGACATTGTGATCACCGGGCTCAGATTCCCATCTTCAGTGACCATTGAGATGCTGAAACTGTACTCCGTCCCTGGAAACAGACCTTCCACATCAGCGCTGTTGGACCCTTGGATGGAACGGATCTCTCTCTGGGTGTTGCAGGAGTAGGTCAACTCGTACCTCCGGTCAGAAGGGCGCCAGCTCAGAGAAACACAGTCACTGCCAACATAATGAACTGTTATCTCTCCGGGGGAGGAGAGCTCTGTGGAAGAGAGCAAAAAATGTTTGAATGACTTGCACATATATACAAGAAGAAATATATAAATGTTTCATCTCTGGCCTAGGAAATGAGATATAGCAGCCAATCACAAACCTGGAAATATCGTTCAGCTATACATAATGAGTCTTCAACACAACTCTTCAGGCATGAAACATTTATAAATACATGCTATTATACTGCATCATCCCTACTGTTGTTATGCTATAATAATGACAATAATATTAGTAAAATAATAACAGTAGTGAAATAGTGATAAATAGTGAAAAACGAGTGAAAGATTATTTTTAAACAGTGCTGATCGCCATTCACAGTGAATAAAGTAACGTTCCTTAAATGTTCAATGCAAATAAGCATACATGCAGTGTTTGTGAATGGAAAGCAACTGGTAATGATTTTATTAAATTATAAAGTATACGATTGTCACAAATTCAGAGATACGGTATAATTCCTGTAATATTATTGAAGTACCTGCTACAGCAGCGTCCATCTGTTGAGATGGCTCTGTCTTCAGACTGTCAGCTTGTACTCTCTGAGATGTGTCCTCATCTTTCCCAAGATATAAGTCAAGGAATAGATCACTTGCATCCTGAAAGTCCTTCAATTCAAAAGGAAAACGTCTTCAGTCAATTGAATGTTAAACAAATGGAAGAAAAATGTACCACAAACTGCAAAGTACTTGATAAAAGAGTGTACATTGTTATGGCTGTCATTGAACAACCCCATGCCATGATTAGATGGTGAAAAAAACACACCGTTCTTTAAACAATAAAAGCTAATTTACCAACATTTCTGAAAATAGATATGCTTTTTGGAAAGAAACTATTCTTATATACAGGTAACTGACAAAATAAAGGAAATGAGGGATACAAAGGATGCATTTACACAGGCAGCCCAATTCTGATATTTTTCCCCCTAATTGGTCTTTTGACCAATCAGATCAACTCTGAAGATTTGATGTGAGAAGATCTGATTGAGCAAAAGACACTTAAAAACCCCATCATAATTGGGCTGCCTGTTTGTTTAAACGCGGCCAAAGTGTATTAAAAGCAGGTGTGGTTCCTGAGTTAATTACGCAAATAACATCCCATCATGCTTCGGGTATTCATTTAGAAAAATGCCCAGTTTACCCATTATTTTGGCAATGTCCCCAATCACTTCCCTGGGGCAGTGGGATATTATTTAGACCAGAGGAAAGAGTGACCTCACAAAAACACTTCCAGCAGCAGCTGGTCTCCTATTCAGGGACCGAACAGGACCAACCCTGCTTAGCTTCAGAGGCAAGCCAGCAACACATTTATATTTGCAAAAACCTCAGTGTGAAAGAGCAACAGCACACCCTACCTCTTCATCTGAGGAGCTATCCATTGGCAGGGTGTCTTCAGTCGCTCCACTCCTAACCCGGTCAAAGGTCACATCTTTTAGACTGCATGGCTCTGAAATACGTTTGGGGTAATAGAGTGTTACAATGCCAATCAAATACATGTTGCAGCACATCAAAAAGTTGGTGAAGCATTATCAGATGCATTATTTTCCATTATATCTCACCAAAGAGAAAAAGCACTACCTGTAATATTGATAATTATGGCATTTATCCAAAGCGACTTACAGTGGTCCTGGCTGCCGGGGGGGGGCACACTTTAGCTAGGTTGTTTAGCCCATATATTTTGTTCTAATGTTTGAGTCCCTCAAATATCACATGAACACACATAACAAATGGTAAAATGTGTAGAATTGTAGGAATTAGCTTTAATGCGGCAAAAATAATGTCTGCAATCCATGACAAACTGTGTATAAGAACAGGAAATGAGCTTTAAAACGGCAAAATCCTTTCTCTGCCAACAAGAGGGGTGTTAACAGTTTGTGTCGTGAACAGTGCTAGTACCCGTAGAAATAGACGTGGCACTCGCACAGCGTGCAGGGGGGGTGCTATAAGGTGCTCCTAATGTTTGTACACTCAGTGTAGTTTATCAGTTACCGAACATAAAAATCCCTGGGCAACTGTGGACAGGGCCTATACACTTTGCAATGATTTTTTTTTTGGCAATGATGTATATATAAACCCTGGATTGCTAATGGTATGTATTGGCCAATTAGCGGCTTTGAAACTACCAGTCGCCATATTGGTACTCCCCAGAACGAAGTCTTCCATAGGAATTAATGGTATTTTAGTATTTCTTTGTTGAATTGGGGACTTAACATTAAGTACTTCAGAAAATCTATACTTTAAGGTATGTTTATGTTTAGTTCACATAATTTAAAATAATAAATTACGGTGTCTGTAACAGAATATACAAAACGAATGTAGACGTTAATAAATGCATTTCTCTAGCTTCCAAAACATTTTTTTCAATGGGGAGGAATAACAAAATGACTGTGCAGTGGCTTCAATACAATGCCCCTCGTCAGTCATGCAGGTTTCACCATTGATAGATACATTGTATTTTATTTGTAAACGTATTCAATGTACTTGTGAATGTCAATAGATTGTTTCGTTTTTATTAATAGCGTGTTATATTTTGTGGTGTATTTTTAAGAATAACTGAGACAAATACAGCCGAAATATGACTTCAGGACTTTTAAAAAGTCCCGAGGCTACCTACCTCCCTCTTCCTCGACGATTGCTTTACATCTCAAGCAAAACCGCTGTCCCTCCTCACAAAGCGCGTGACATCGAATACACTTCATTTTCCGAAAATGTCTGCCACAGAAAAACATCAATAATGTGCATAGCAGTAAAGTGAAATGTTGTAGTGATTTAGGCACCCCCATATAATTAATACAACAAAAAAATCACGAATGCCGCATAATCGGATCATGAGAATGTTGAAAAAAACATCACATATTTGCATTCACAAAAAGTATATTAGCCTACAAGTAGCTTAGTTCATAATCAGCTACCGTTACTGTGATATTACATGTACAATTTCTTAGGTCTACGTGTTGTATAACATTCCATTTTTGTAATAAATATTTTTTTAAACGTTACCATGTGATTTAGACCATTTAAGAGTTTGATGATACACGACTCACCTCCTGATCACTCCGCAGCTCAATGACGGATAATCAAACGTTCGAGTGGGATGAAACATGTGCATGAACGACAACCTGATTTATCGTGCATGACAATATTCATGCCATCATATTTGAAACATTTTCAGACCTTTACTGTATTAGCCTACGTTTTATTAGGAATTAATTAACGTTAAATCTTTTTTTTATATCGTAATTTGGTTCAGGCCATCTATGCTTATGCTTTCAGTTTCATTTCCTTGAAATGCGAAAGTAAGGTAATAATAGCCTAGTTGAGGGAGAGGCAGCCGAGGAGGAGGAGACTAGAAAAAGTTTTCAATGGCATAGATTCAAAATCAAATTGTATTTGTTACATGCGCCGAATACCTTACCGTGAAACGCTTACTTACAAGCCCTTAAACGAACAATGCAGTTTTAAGAAAAATAAGTGTTAAGAAAGTATTATTAAAAGAAACTGAAGTAAAAAATAAAATAATAATAATAATAATAATTAAAGAGCAAAAATAAAATAACAGTAACAAGGCTATATAGCGGAGTACAGGTACAGAGTCAATGTGCGAGGGCACAGGTTAGTTGAGGTAACATGTATATGTAGGCACAGGTAAAGTGACTATGCATAGATAATAAACAGAGAGTAGCAGCAGCATAAAAATGGGGCAGGGAGGGGTCAACGCAAGTAGTCCTGGTAGCCATTTGATTAGCTGTTCAGTAGTCTTATGTCTTCTGGGAAGAAGCCTTTTGGACCTAGACTTGGCGCTCTGGTACTGCTTGCCGTGCGGTAGCAGAGAGAACAGTCTATGACTAGGGTGGCTGGAGTCTTTGTCAATTTTTTTGGGCTTTCCTTCGACACCGCCTGGTATAGAGGTCCTGGATGGCAGGAAGCTTGGCCCCAGTGATGTACTGGGCCGTACGCACTACCCTCTGTAGTGCCTTGCAGTCGGAGGCTGAGCAGTTGCCATACCAGGCGGTGATGCAACCAGTCAGGATGCTCTCGATGGTGCAGCTGTAGAACTTTTTGAGGATCTGATGACCCATACCAAATCTTTACAGTCTCCTGAGGGGGATTGACGTTGTTGTGCCCTCTTCACGACTGTCTTGGTGTGTTTGGACCATGATAGTTAGTCGGTGATGTGGACACCAAGCAACTTGAAGCTCTCAACCTGCTCCTCTACAGCCCCAGCGATGAGAATGGGGGTGTGCTCAGCCCTCCTTTTCCTATGGTCCACAATCATCTCCTTCGTCTTGATCACTTTGAGGGAGAGGTTGTTATCCTGGAACCACACTGCCAGGTCTCTAACCTCCTAAATGCTGTCTCATCGTTGTCGGTGATCAGGCCTACCACTGTTGTGTCATCGGCAAACTTAATGATGATGCTGGATTTGTGCTTGGCCATGTAGTCATGGGTGAACAGGGAGTACAGGAGGGGACTGAGCAAGCACCCCTGAGGGGCCCCAGTGTTGAGGATCAGCATGGCAGATGTGTTGTTACCTACCCTTACCACCTGGGGGCAGCCCATCAGTAAGTCCAGGATCCAGTTGCAGAGGGAGGTGTTGAACGCTGAGCTGTAGGCAATGAATAGCATTCTCACGTAGGTGTTCCTTTTGTCCAGGCGTGAAAGGGCAATAGAGATTGCGTCATCTGTGGATCTGTTGGGGCGGTATGCAAATTGGAGTGGATCTATGGTTTCTGAGATAATGGTGTTGATGTGAGCCATGACCAGCCTTTCAAAGAACTTCATGGCTACAGATGTGAGTGCTATGGGTTGGTAGTCATTTAGGCAGGTTACCTTGGTGTTCTTGGGCACAGGGACTATGGTGGTCTGCTTGAAACATATTGGTATTACAGACTCGGCCAGGGACAGGTTGAAAATGTCAGTGAAGACACTTGCCAGTTGGAGGTCACTGAGCTCTTCAGTAAGGCTATTCTACTGCCAATGTTTGTTTATGGAGATTGCATGGCAGTGTGTTTGATTTTATACACATGTCAGCAACAGGTGTGGCTGAAATAGCCGAATCCGCCTCCCGGGTGGCGCAGTGGTTAAGGGCGCTGTACTGCAGTGCCAGCTGTGCCACCAGAGACTCTGGATTCGCACCCAGGCTCTGTCGCAACCGGCCGCCACCGGGAGGTCCGTGGGGCGACGCACAATTGGCCTAGCGTCGTCTGGGTTAGGGAGGGCTTGGCCGGTAGGAATATCCTTGACTCATCGCGCACCAGCAACTCCTGTGGCGGGCCGGGCGCAGTGCACGCTAACCAAGGTTGCCAGGTGCACAGTGTTTCCTCCGACACATTGGTGTGGCTGGCTTCTGGGTTGGATGCGCGCTGTGTTAAGAAGCAGTGCGGCTTGGTTGGGTTGTGTATCGGAGGACGCATGACTTTCAACCTTCGTCTCTCCCGAGCCCGTACGGGAGTTGTAGCGATGAGACATGATAGTAGCCACTTAAAAATTGGATACCACGAAATTGTGGAGAAAAAGGGCTAAAAAAAAAAATTAAAGAAGAAAAAGAAGAAGAAAAAATAAATAGTTGAAAACCCTGCATGTATCTATTTTCGTTTTTATATGTCATTGCATTGTAACTGTCAATAATTTAGATTGTCTAGACCTAGGATTTTAACTCGCAACATAAAAACAGTGGGGTGTCACGTCTTGGTCATTGTATCTTGTGTTTTTGTTATATGTTTGGGTAGGCCAGGGTGTGACATGGGTTTATATGTTGTATTTCCTATTGGGGTTGTATTAATTGGGAGTGTGTATTATTAGGGGTGTGTCTAGTTAGGCTTGGCTGCCTGAGGCGATTCCTAATTGGAGTCAGCTGATTCTCGTTGTCTCGGATTGGGAACCGTATTTAGGCAGCCTGAGTGCGCGTTGTATTTCGTGGGTGATTGTACCTGTCTTAGTGTTAGTCACCAGATAGGCTGTATTAGTTTCATTCGTTTGTTGTTTTCTTCTTCCGTTATTTCATGTACCGTATTAGCTTCATTAAAAGTCATGAGTAACCTACACGCTGCATTTCGGTCTGACTTTCTACAAACAACAGACGAAGATCATTACAGAATCACCCACCACGATTCACAGACCGAGCAGCGTGTGAACTGGCAGGATCTGAAGGAGGACGATATGGATTATACTATGTGGGAAGAAATCGACAGGTGGGCGGCCGACCCAGGGCGTGTGCAGGAGCCCGCCTGGGATTCCCTACAGCAATGCGAAGAGGGCTACAGGCGAATCGAATCAACGAAAAAGACACGCCGGAAAAAGGAGAGGCGCTGGTTTAAACAGGCAGCGACAGCTGGAGCAGCAAAGGGAGGATGAATTATTTGGAGAATGGACATGGGAAGACGTATTGGATGGTAAAGGTTGTTACACTTGGGAGGAGATATTGGCCGGAAGAGATCGCCTCCCATGGGAACAGGTGGAGGCACTAAGGAGAGCAGAGGCAGCGGGAGATAGGAGCCGACGATACGAGGGAACACGGTTGGCAAGGAAACCGGAAAAACAGCCCAAAAAATTATTGGGGGGAGCTAGAAGGGAGAATAGTTATGCCAGGTAGGAGACCTGCGCATACTCCCTGTGCTCACCGTTGGGCTAGAGAGACCGGGCAGGCACCGTGTTATGCTATGGAGCGCACGGTGTTTTCAGTGCGGGAGCATAGCCCGGTGAGGCACATACCAGCTCTTCCTATTGGCCGGGCTAGAGTGGGCATCGAGCCAGGGAAGCTTGGGCAGGCTCGGTGCTCTAGAGCTCCAGTGCGCCTGCACGGTCCGGTCTATCCAGAGCCACCTCTACACACCAGTCCTCCGGTAGCAGCTCCCCGCACCAGGCTTCCTGTGCGTGTCCTCGCGCCAGTACCACCAGTTCCAGCACCACGCACCAGGCCTCCAGTGCGCCTCGCCTGTTCAGCGCAGCCAGTGCTTTTCTCCCCTCCTGTGCTGCCGGAGTCTCCCGCTTGTTTAGCGCAACCAGAGCTGTTCTCTTCTCCTGCGCTATCGGAGTCTCCTGTCTGTCCAGCGCCACCAGTGCTCCCAGTCGGCCCAGCGCGTCCAGTGCGCCTCGCCTATTCAGCGCAGCCAGAGCTTTTCTCCTCTCCTGCACTGTTGGAGTCTCCCGACTGTTCAGCTCAGCCAGAGCCTTTCTCCTCTCCTGCGCTGCCGGAGTCTCCTGTCTGCCCAGCGCCGCCAGTCGGCCCAGCGTCACCAGTCTGCCAGGATCCGCCAGAAGTGCCAGTCTGCCAGGATCCGCCAGAAGTGCCAGTCTGCCAAGATCTTCTAGATCGGCCAGACAACCAGAATCATCCAGGTCCACAAGCCAGCCAGGATTTACCGGAGCCTACTACCTGCCTGAGCTTCCTCTCAGTACTGAGCTTCCTTTCAGTACTAGGCTTCCTCTCTGTACTGGGCTCCCTCTCAGTACCGAGCTTCCCCTCAGTACTGGGCTGCTTCGGTCCCGGGCTGCCCCTCTGTCCCGGGCTGCCCCTCTGTCCCGGGCTGCCCCTCTATCCTGAGTTGCCCCTCTATCCTGAGTTGCCCCTCTATCCTGAGTTGCCCCTCTATCCTGAGTTGCCCCTCTATCCCGAGTTGCCCCTCTATCCCGAGTTGCCCCTCTATCCCGAGTTGCCCCTCTATCCCGAGCTGCCCCTCTGTCCCGAGCTGCCCCTCTGTCCCGAGCTGCCCCTCTGTCCCGAGCTGCCCGTCTGTCCCGAGCTGCCCCTCTGTCCCGAGCTGCCCCTCTGTCCCGAGCTGCCCCTCTGTCCCGAGCTGCCCCTCGGTCCCGAGCTGCCCCTCAGTTATGTGGGGATCAGGGTGAGGACTATTAGGCCATGGTCGGCGGAGAAGGTGGATTATCCTAGGACGCGAAGGGGAGGAACTAGGACATTTATGGAGTGGGGTCCACGTCCCGAGCCAGAACCGCCACCATGGACAGACGCCCACCCGGACCCTCCCTATGCTCTTGAGGTGCACCTTAGGGGGGGGGGGGGGGGGTTCTGTCACGCCTTGGTCATTGTATCTTGTGTTTTTGTTATATGTTTGGGTAGGCCAGGGTGTGACATGGGTTTATATGTTGTATTTCGTATTGGGGTTGTATTAATTGGGAGTGTGTATTATTAGGGGTGTGTCTAGTTAGGCTTGGCTGCCTGAGGCGATTCCTAATTGGAGTCAGCTGATTCTCGTTGTCTCGGATTGGGAACCGTATTTAGGCAGCCTGAGTGCGCGTTGTATTTCGTGGGTGATTGTACCTGTCTTAGTGTTAGTCACCAGATAGGCTGTATTAGTTTCATTCGTTTGTTGTTTTCTTCTTCCGTTATTTCATGTACCGTATTAGCTTCATTAAAAGTCATGAGTAACCTACACGCTGCATTTCGGTCTGACTTTCTACAAACAACAGACGAAGATCATTACATGGGGATCTTGCAGTATAACATGCCTTAGGCTATAACATGAACTTTGCCATGCCTAATAAGAGTCTTGATCTTCCTAGACCATAGTTTAAACATAGCAGTCATAACCATTTGTAAAGATCTGGGTTTTCTTCCACAGAGCTCTCCCTCCCCGGAGTGATTTATGAGTTTAACAGTTGATTATGTTGGCAGTGACTGCGTTTCTCTGAGCTGGCGCCCTTCTGACCGGAGGTACTAGTTGACCTACTCCTGCAACACCCAGAGAGAGATCCGTTCCATCCAAGGGTCCAACAGCGCTGATGTGGAAGGTCTGTTTCCAGGGACGGAGTACAGTTTCAGCATCTCAATGGTCACTGAAGATGGGAATCGGAGTGTGGTGGTCTGCATGTCTGCGTGTACAAGTAAGTGCTTTTAAAAGGTTACTGGGAACTTTACCTTTGAATCCATTCGATATTAATCAAGACACACACGTTTGCCAATCAGTTCTTAAATACATGTTGCGTTGCAGTATTTATACAGTAAAGTCGTTTTAGTTTTCACATGTAATCAGATGAAGGCGTTGTCTGCTGGCAGTAGTTGTGTACACATGAAGGTTTATTGTCAGACAAAGAACACTCAACTGTATTCTTAAAAGGAGAATTATGTTTTTGACTTGTGTTTTCGTTATTAGTTGAATTGAGCGCTCAAACTTTATTTATAGTCCTTTTCAGTGTCTGTACCACCCAACAAGGTTAAGATTGACCAATCCAGCAGTCAATCATTCTCTAAATTGGGATAAACCGTTGTCGCTGGTGTCATTGCAGCATGTCACATGACAGAGAGGAAGCCCATAAGGTGACAAGAGTCCAACACCGTGACATTCTCCAGTCTGAGTCCAGGTGACAAGTACACCGCCTGTGTTTCAACGGTGCTGAAGAACAGGACCCAAAGCAAGACAGCTGTGATTGTTTTTTTGTGTGTTTTTTAAAAACTTTTCAGTCTAGCAGGAGGGCATTTACCAACCTTCTAATATGTCATCTATGAAATATGGGCAGTGCTTCACAGTTTTAGTAACAAAGGTTTTACTAAATTCACCTGTCCATATTTAAAGATATTTCAAACCCTTCTCTTTTCCCCCACCTGGAGAGCTTTCTGCTGGACCTGGGGTTGGAGCAACTGTAACGATCGTTGTCCTCCTCGGATGATGAGGAGTAGGAAGGATCAGACCAAAACGCAGCGTGGTAAGTGTCCATGTTAATTTTAATAAATAAACTGAACACTGCAATAACCAAAAAAACAACAAAGAGAGAGAGTGAACGAAACGAAACAGTTCTGGAAGGTGAAGACACACAAAACAGAAAACAAATAAAAGGTTAAAAAGGAACTAAGGTCAGGACGTGACAGTACCCCACCCCCCCAAAGGTGCGGCAAAACCTAAACCCATAGGGAAGGGTCTGGGTGGGCATCTGTCCGTGGTGGTGGCTCTGGTGCGGGACATGGACCCCACTCCACCTTAGTCTTGGCCCACTTAGGTGGCTCCTTTGGAGCGGCGACCCTCGCCGCCGACCCCGGACTGGGGACCCTAGCAGCGGGCCCCGAATAGTCGTGAGACTCTGGCATCGCCGGACGGGTGGGAGACTCTGGCAGCACCGGACAGGCGGGAGACTCTGGCAGCGCCGGATAGGCGGGAGACTCTGGCAGCTCCGAAGTGAAGGGCGACTCTGACAGCTTCTGACTGACGGGCGGCTCTGGCGGCTCCTGACGGCTCCGGACAGGAGGGAGACTCTGGAAGTGCCAGACAGGCGGGAGAACCTGGAGGGAGGAGACGGAGAGACAGCATGGGCGACACTGTGCGCTTCACCGCATAACACGGTGCCTGACCAGTACTACGCCTCTCCCAGTAAGCACGGGGAGTTGGCTCAGGTCTATCGCCTGACTCCGCCAATCTCCCTGTGTGCCCCCCCAACATTTTTGGGGGGGCTGCCTCTCGTGCCTGTTTCACTGCCTTACCTCATATCGCCGCCGCTCAGCTTTCGCTGCCTCCAGTTCTTCTTTGGGGCGGGGATATTCCCCAGCCTGTCTCCAGGGTCCCTTGCTGTCCAATATCTCCTCCCATGTCCATTTCTCCAGATATTGCTGCCTCTCGTTACCACGCTGCTTGGTCCTTTCTTGGTGCGTAGTTCTGTAATGATTGTTGTCCTCCTCGGATGATGAGAAGTAGGAAGGATCAGACCAAAACGCAGCGTGGTAAGTGTCCATGTTAATTTAAAAAAATTAACTGAACACTGCAATAACCAAAAAACAACAAAGAGAGAGAGTGAACGAAACGAAACAGTTCTGGAAGGTGAAGACACACAAAACAGAAAACAACTACCCACAAACACCAGGTGGGAACAGGCTACCTAAGTATGGTTCTCAATCAGAGACAAGATTGACAGCTGCCTCTGATTGGGAACCATAGCAGGCCAAACACATAGAACTATAACACACAGAACAAACATAGAATGCCCATCCCAACTCACACCCTGACCAATCTGAAATAGAGACATAAAAAAGGAACTGAGGTTAGGACGTGACAGCAACACAAGACAGAGAAGCTCGACCTTAGCACCGTGCTGCAGATTGATGAGAAGACTGTCACCGATGAACCTGCCCAGACTCTCTCAGCCCTGCCATGGATTTCCCTAAAGAGGTTGATGATGGTGAATGTGACTGCTAGGATAATAAGAATATTGTAAACGCCTTAGACATTGACTGCTGTCGTTCTGTGCTCTAATGGTTTTCTCCAGCAAGAGACTACAACATGACAATGTGTCAGGTTTCTGTTCCCCTGCTTCTCCCCAATTGTGACACAGAACAGTGCACATTAATGGTCTGGACAATGCGAGACATTGTCAAGATGTTCAGAGCAAATTTGTTGCCAGATTCCAGAGGATTTGTTGAAGACAGAATTGTTCTCTCTGACCTCTCCATGGTCTCTTTTGTCAGATTGGGTGGGTGCTCTCTGTCCAAATCGCAGATTCTAAACAAGCTTCTTAGTAATCCCCAACAGTATCATGACATGTTCGTCCACCACAATATAGAATGTGGTGATTGGCCAAGGAGAATATCCAATGGAGTGTCTGGCCTCAGAGGGCAGTACAGAAAGAAGTGCCAGAACTCCTCTGAAAAGAAAGAGGAAATTGTAGACCTTGACAGACACATTTCTAACAGTTCTTTGGGAACCGAACGTTCCCTACAAGAAATTGGTCAACTGTGCGAGTCTGCGGTCTTAGTCAAAGAAGCTGAACACTCACTGAAACCACTGCAGCACCTATAGTGTCTTCAGGAAGTATTCACACCCCTTGACGTTTTATAGATGTTGTGTCACTGCCCTACACACAATACCCCATAATGTCAAAGTGGAATTATGTTTTCAGAATTTTTTTCATTGAAAATGAAAAGCTACAATGTTGATCCAGCCTCAGTTATCTCCTATCACAGCCATCAAACTCTGTAACTGTTTTAAGGTCACCATTGGCCTCATGGTGAAATCCCAGAGCGGTTTCCTTCCTCTCCAGCAACTGAGTTAAGAAGGACACCTGTATCTTTGTAGTGACTGGGTGTATTGATACACCATCCAAAGTGTAATTAATAACTTCACCATTCTTAAAGGGATATTTAATGTCTGCTTTTTTATTTTTATTTTACCCAATAGGTGCCCTTCTTTGCGAGGCATTGGAAAATCTCCCTCGTCTTTGTGGTTGAATCTGTGTTTTAAATTCACTGCTTGACTGAGGGTCCTTACAGATAATTGTATGTGTGGGGTACAGAGATAAGGTAGTTATTCAAAAATCATGTTAAACACTATTATTGCACACAGAGTCCATGCAACTTATTGTGTCTTGTTAAGCAAATATTTACCAGTGAACTTATTTCGGCTTTCCATAACAAAGTGGTTAAATACTAATTGGCCATCTTATTAAATGATGATATCCAGCCAAATCAACAGTATCTATTGCGAGACTAGAGATATTCCCCTAGCTATGGTTAGTCAGTGGTTGCACATCTACCTAGCTGTAATGACACAAGGGTGTGAATAGTACACATTTAAATATATCCTTTCACTGTTTATAGCAGGTCTCCAGCTACCCAGACCTGTCTGATCACAGTGCTGTGGGTGTGTCCAGCTTACACCTGTGCAAATTCGGTTGTGTGTATAGCAGCTCAGTTGGTAGAGCACCTGTGCAAATCCCGGGACCACCCATATGTAGAATGTATGCACACATGACTGTAAGTCGCTTTGGATAAAAGCGTCTGCTAAATGGCATATATTATTATTATTATTAAATATCCAACCAATGGCTCAAGTCATGTTATAGGTCCACCCCACACCTGGAGGGCTGTGTGGTCCAGTCCAGAAGAAACCCCCTAGCCCCTACCTCTAGACACTTGTGGAGATCTGAGAGGATTGGACAGGTGTAAGCAATACCACCAAAATTCCACCAATGTCAACATTGTAGTTACTCCACAATACTACCCCAAAGGACAGAATGAAAAGACAGAAGCCTGTACAGAATATAAATATTCCAAAACATGCATCATATTTGCAATAAGGCACTAAAGTAAAACTGCAAAAAATATGGCAAAGAAATTTACTTTATGTCCTGAATACAAAGCGTTATGTTTGGGGCAAATCCAACAACACATCATTGAGCAGTTTGTAGTCAGTAGTGGCAGGTGTCAAAGACGTCTTCAAAAAGAAACAGAACTGCAACTTCGTTGTAATCATCGACACGGAAGGGCTGAAGCCGTCAGGGCTGGCACAGCTGGACGACAGCTACAGTGCATTCGGAAAGTATTCAGGCCCCTTGAGTTTTTCCACACTTTGTTACATTACAGCCTCATTCTAAAATTGATAAAAAACTGTTTCTACAACTTTCTTGGAGTCCACCTGTGGTAAATTCAATTGATTGGATATGATTTGAAAGGCTGTCGTGGAATTCTTACACAGGGACACTCAAAGTCAATCTTAAATGAAGCATTGTTTATTGTACGAGTGCTGGAGAGGTTCCAACAAACTTAATGCACCATAGTGAACGTCTGTCAGAAGCTCTGCTGGGGCAGTCCCAGCAGTTGTCTAATATATAGCTATACACAGACAAGTTATATTTGCATGATTTAGCATAATTCATGAATCCTTACCGTTTTGTTTCATTCATGTGACCGACCAATACTGGTTCATAACATGTGACAGACCAATACCTCACGAGGCCTGGGCGTACTGTCAAATTACAGTGACTGATAGTGAGGATTTGTACAGTCAGCACATGAATAGAACATAAATTAGTTATAAGAAAAGCACAAACATTAAAATTCCATCCTCACTTGTGTGATAATAATCCTTACATTTTAATGTAAGCATTTAGATTTTAGCTTCTATATCAACATATCCTATACGCCTATTAAACCAATGGAAATCAACACAGACAAAGAAAAACAGACACTTCATCATTTCAAACCCTTCATTCTGGGTTGTACAATACAATTAATATGGTAATACTATAATCATAATAAAGGTTTTACTTTATTAATGGGAGTGAGTATCAAAAATGCACATACATACTTGGCAGACTCAATGGACAAGATCAGTGCCAGAAGAAAGCTGCAGAGTTCACCAACCTTGTCTCAGACCTGCAGTAGAAACCTGTTGATGAAATGCTGACAGGACAGAATGCCTTTCAATTTTTCCAGTACTCTATCCTGAAGGAACTGCTGTCAGGATTCAACTTTGACAACTACTAGTTTCCTCTGCGACCTCACAGTCAAGATATGGGCCCTTGAAATCTGCCCCAAGACTATAAGCAGAATAGGCACTCCGTGGAATGGTACTTGCACTTGACCTTAGCTACTGGCCAAACAGCATTGTGGGTGTTATTTGCATTGCTTAAAAGCAATTTACAGAAAACTTATTCCTTGAACTGAGCACGAATCAGTCTACCTAGGGTACTAGGGTCTGATGCTAAATCAATTTTTTAATGCTTTCAATGTTTAATAATTCAAATTCTGTAAATAAACAAAGTTTAAAAGTTACTGCATTTTATTCATGCCTTATACGTTTTGTTGAATGCAAATGGTCATATTTTTCAAATAAATGTTTTCTTGACACGTTTGTTTTTATTTTGTTTGGGCTCTCATGTGGTGAGTAGGGTTAACATTTCATTTGAATGTCATTTTGTTACGTTGGATCAAACCACACATTGTTTTTAATACCCAATGACTGATACTGATGTAAATCAGTCAAGTGTCGAAAAGCATCATATTTCAAAGGGGGCAATGTTCCCTCTCATTGTAATGTACATAAACACAAAAGTTAGAAATGAAAAGAAACTTATTCAAGTTTGCTTGTCTGTTTGCTTCTCTGTAAGAAAACCGTACTTATGAGTATTAGCTGAATATTTACTCGTCTTATTACCTCAAAGCAGTATTAAAAACAGTTTCTTGATGCAACGTATTGGCAAGGTTCTGGTATTCCACAGATGTATTCCAATAATCACATTGTTTGTAAACAATCTGTGTTCTAAATGGAGTTGAACGGGGTGCAGTAGGCCAATGAAAAGGCATAGTCGACAGTCTGGCTATGAATGTCTTTAATGTTCTCCACATCAGAATCCCAGCATACAGTGCATCATAACTTCTAAAGTAAACAAATATCATCACCTTATTTATATAGTTTTACTTTCATTTTTTAATTATAATATGTTTTTAAAATCCATTATTAACATGTTTTCTTCATCTCAAGTCTTGGGTTTCGGAATTCAACAAAGAAAATAAAAACAAGACAACAGGTGCAAATTTGACTATGCAGAGGCCCGAACTGACACCCAGCTCAGAATGTTTCCCAGGGTTATTTGTCATGTGCTTCAGTACAACTGGACTCTCAGGTGCCTAGACCATAACATAGACGAACCTTTCTCGGTTTTGAAGGTCAACCATGACATGTGGTCACGAGCAAGGCAGGAAATTCACCTACATGAACCATTGTTACGGTCTACCTCTTTAGTTCAGAACAGGTGTTGAACAAAGCATCACTCTGGCAAATCTAGAAAACAGTGTTAGCTGCTTTATAACAACAGATGGTGTTAATCATTGAACACTGAACAAAATTGTTTTTTTTTGCACCAAAAAGTATGACTTTCTTTATGTGCGGGAGATAATACATTAAAATCCAATATGGATTTTTTTTTTTGGGGGGGGGGGGGTCGTGTCAATCGTTTTAAAGTCCTACTAAACTAACACTATAGATATCAACTCCAACTTGCATTAGTCCTAACTAATGCTACAACAAAATGGAGTACACACCTATGCTTACACACCAAATGAGCTATCCTAACACATACTCTCACATGTACACACTTCCTGGTCTATACCTATGTACATACCTTGTCATGCAGTTCGACCATCTGCCCACTAAGCAGCTCAATTCCCACCTCACCTTTCCACTTGGAAGGCAAGCTTAGCGGTACCGATAGCTTATGATGAGGTCACTGTACACAGATAGCACAGCCTACATGAACAGGACACATATTGTACGTAACACAGTGTATTCAGGGGGACATGTGTCCCACCCGCAGTACGTGATTTCCGATAAGGCTAAGACGTAGCCTGGTCCCAGATCTGTTTGTGCGGTCTTGTCAACTCCTAGTCGCGACAATGACCGTAGGAGTTGGCAAGACGGCACAAACCGATCTGGGAATAGGCTAGATCAGAGGCAACTTAGGTTACAAAAAGCCATCGTTTCTCGGTCTCCCTGTGGTTCCGGGGCTACACAACGGTAGGAGAGTCAACAGGGTTGGGAATATACACATTCCAAAAGCCACAAGGATGTTTTTAAAGGTGAATTCATTTTATTTTTTGCTACTTGGCCATGTTTTTGTCGTTGCCACGTGGGTGGTGGAAGTGACCGACTCCACCTTTAAGGTGTGTTGTATCGTCATCCAGTATGGCTGGTGTGGTACACAGCTAATACAGGCCTGCAGTTATGCAGGGCTCATTTGAACGTGGGAGAGACCCTCTAACCAACAGCAGAGAATGAGAATGGGTCAGTATCCCTGCTACGGTGTTCGCTTAGTGCTTACACAGGTTGGGTAGTCAAGATGCTACGTAGACAACACTTGATGACTTTGTTCTGCATGTCCATTGTCTATCCACTTCGGAACAACTGTGTTTAGTTACACGCACGGAAAGAGCTGACAGAACGAGAATCCCATGTTCCTGAATCTCTCGGAAAATTTCCGTGGCGAATACATTTACATGGCGTACGGTTAACATACAATACTAGCTGGAGACCCCTTTTCAACTTGCACCTGTTGTCTCTGTTGTCGTCACAAAGTCAGTTCATTCATTCACTCGAAAAAAACAAAAACAAGAAACGTAATATTTACAAAGATTTTTGACCGTTTGTTCTTACACTTAAAAATGTACAGTTTTGCTGCTCTTTTTTTGACGTCTCTCTCTGTCGCAAAACGCCGAATTCCTCCACGTTCAGAATGTTCAGAGGAACGGTCGATTGTTATGGCGATTGTGTCACCATGGCGCCCTCTAGTGTGTAAGCGTATAAAATAGACAAGGAAAAGAACAGGGGGAAAAAAAGGAAATGGCATCTGTCACTCTTCGATTGGTTGAAGTTTTGTTGTGTTGTATTTGTAGTAGTACTAGTTTCCTCTGCGACCCTCCCGTTGCCCTCTTATTCACAGGATAAAACAGTTCAGGATCTAATGGAAACAAAGACTTGATAGGACAGATGTATCTGATCATTCCCACACCTGAAATAAGATGTCGGTGCCCTAGTCTGTCCACTGTCCCGGTCACATCTCACACCCTTTCCCTTTTGTTTAAGGCTGTGATGATGACTTGGAGGCTTTGAGGCTCTCTCCCAGGTTTCATATTCTAGTCCAATATCACATTTTATAGTAAGTCCATCTCTGAAGCGGAGAGAAAAGTTCCAGCATATAAATCCACTGACTCCCTCTGATTCCACATACACAACCCCAGTCTGGTCTTTGTTACAGTATATTGTACAGCGGATCATCTCTCGTGTTTCCCCACCACACACTGTCTCTCCCCCCACCCCCCACCCACCTTCAAGCAGTAATGAAATAGGTACCAAAGAAACGTCTAAAGCTAAACACGAGCAGAGACAACACTGTTGCTAGCGGTTTCTAACTGAGGATACTACAGCGCACTGTGGGTTCACACACAGCGCCACAGTTCAGTTGGATTAATCCTATTCACCCATCAGCCCCCTCTGCTGGCCATGTCATAGCATTACGGACGGAGGTGTTGTCAACAGGCTTTCCCTTGACTTTTACGTGCACCTCCATGTTCAAAAACAAAACGAAAGAGTAAAAACAGCTGATCACTTTGTTGTCCCTTGGTCTAAGGACCTCTTACTCCCAGTCCTCTTCCCAGCTCTGTTATCCCAGACCCTGGCCTGTCTGATAGACCACCAGTCTTTCCTCCGTGTGCTTAGAGTTCAATGTACTGCAGTGGAGCGAAGGGGACGTGAGGGCAACAGAGTCAGCAGGGACATGTGTCAGGGGGGAAGGGTCAGGAGAGGCAGGGTTCAACGACGGCCCACAGTGAAGCTACGAGTTGAAACGCCGGCGATTTCTGCTCTCAACTTTCCACAAAGAGAGTTAGTTGAAATTGCATGTGCAGCAGTCCTGAATCAGACTGGTGTTTACTGGTGGAGGAAAGGAGAAAGGGATGGGGAAAGTAGAGTTAGAGGAAGAATGGAGGAGCGTGTGTGTAAGCAGTTATTACTGGGGTCTCGGCACCACGGGGAGGCGCCTCTGATACGAGATGCCTGCCTGTCTCTTTCCTCACACACATTCCATCTTCCTCCATCATTCTCTCTGCCCTCTAGTTACCCCTGGCCCTGGGAAGCTGAGCTGACATGTACTCGCGCGCGCACACAGGCGTTCATCAAACAGCGTTTGTTACGGGCCAGAAATCGAAGGCGGAGACGGGCGGAGAGAAGGGGAGAGTGTGTAAAAGAAAGAGGGAGATGGAGGGGCTGTCCCTTTACCCTCCTTCGTTGTAACATCATGAGGAAAAAGTGACGTTATACGAGGACCCGAGACTTGGCCGTATGTACCTTCCCACCCAGGACCTCTGAGAACCCTGGCAGGTTCACCTTGATAAACGATAGGTCTACCTGCAGCCTCAATACCGCTAGGGCACCCTATTCCCTACACCCTATTCCCTTTTTGGCCAGAGCATAATGGACACCAATACCTCTAGGTTTGTGTCCAAAATGGCATCCTATTCCCTACATAGTGCACTACTTTTGGCCTGACTGGCCCACAGTAGTGCACTACACAGGGAACTGGATGCCATTTCAGTGGCAGTCTATGGCTTCTACGCCTGCCATAATGAGTCACGGAGAGACAGGGGCCCAAGGCTCAGTGGATGGCCTGGTTATTACGAGAAAAATACAGAGCTGCTGCAGTGGCATCAATAACTCACATTACGTAAGAGGGGCCCTCAGGGGCCCTGGCTGGATGATAGCAGAGCAGGAGGAGGATGCGAGACAGAGAAAGGGATCTTTATGTGATCGAAATGTAGTCTTGTTTTTAAAAAATGTTTAGTGTTCTTAATGTATTGGATTGCACACACTTTTATGAAATGTGTTGTGTAAATAAAAGTTGAATTGATTTACTATGGTAGTTGATTTGTTTGCGGTAGCATGCAGTCTGTTGTGCAATAGTAGACAGTAAGCAATGCGGGTGGGTGGTGATCAACATAAGCAATGTGTTGTATAATCAATGTGTATAAGAATAGTTTTTATTCATGTTTGGTCCAGTCAGGTTTTTCGTTGTTGTAAAGGATAATGTTCATGAATGAAAGAAGCACCGCTGCAGGGGTTCTATGACGTGCCACCAGGTTTTTTCTCTTGCAGAAAAGAAAATATGAAGAAGAAGCAAATGGAATTGAGATAGAAATAGTTTAAAACAGGAGATTGTGTGAATATTGACTATCCTGTGTCCTTTCCCCATCATTGTTTTAAAACATAATTCATGCATAGATCCCCACTGAGAAAACCATTTTGATATTTTCTTCTTTGTACACATTTATATATAACTATATATATGTGTGTGTCTATATATCTATATATTTAAAAATCTTTCCACAAAAAATAAGAACCGAAAGCAACAATCAATCAATCAAACAAACAAACATTGAAAAAAAGATAACGAAAAAAAAGCACAAGATAGGCCAGTTTGGCACTTTTCATGAACACACAGTAAGTAGGCTATCTTGATACGGCTCAACACTCTTGATTCTCTCTCAGTTCCCCTCCTATGGGAAAACAACACAGTACTTGGCACCAAGAATGCTGGTAGAAAGACGATATCAGAATACCAATATTTTCATGATATATACTTACTGTATGTACTGTACGCCTTGTATAAAAAAGGTTGTTTTAGAAACTACAGAGGAGGGAAAGAGAGGGATGTGGAAAAGAGAAGAGACTCGAGTAAAGCAGATGAGATGAGTAGAGAGATGGAGGCTTTCCAATATATCAGAAGGAAAAGGAACCAAACGCTTTACCTCACACTCCAAAAAAACCATCCCCAACCAGTGGAGGCTGCTGGGAGGAGCTATAGGAGGACGGGCTCATTGTAAAGTCTGGAGTAGAATAAATGTAATGATGTCAAACACATCAAGCATATGGAAACCACATATTTGACTCTGTTCCATTCATTCCATTCCAGCCATTACAATGACCCTGTCCTCCTATAGCTCCACCCACCAGCCTCCTCTGTCTCCAACCCTATTACAGCACAGAAACCGAGAAAACATGGGATGAAAAAAAAAAAAAAAAATGAAATGCACAGTAAGAGGCAGAGGATCATCATGTGGGCAGGTTTGGGGGCTGTCAGGATCAGAGAATACGAGACCCTCTCAAAATATCTCAACACCCTCAATAACACCTGCTTCCCCTGCAGTTCAGCTGCACTTCCACTTAACCCCAGCAAGGTTGCGCTGTAGGAAAGACACAGCATCAGGGCACCAGGCTGACGGTTGGAAAAACAGAGAGTAAGAGAGAGAGAGAGAGAGAGATATCCATAGCGATCCAATAGTGATAAACCAGAGTGTGTAGTTGGTCCTCCGGTCCCCCAGGGGGCGCTTTAGCTCTACTATACACGTGTGGTGGAGTGGGGGTGGGGCAGGGTGTTGTTGTGGCCGGAGCTGGGGTAGGTGTTGAAGGGGTGGAGGGGCTGCATGCCGGTGATGGTGCTGGGGATCATGGTGATGGTGTTGGGGGTCATGAGGGGCACGTCGTCCGGGGCCCTCCGCAGGGCCAGGGTGTAGTCGGGCGGACAGGAGGGCCGCAGGATGTCGTGGGGCCGGAGGGGCTCCATGTCGTGGTGTGAGTCGTGCTCCGAGTGCTTCATCTGCAGGGACATGATCTCTTCCTCCTGGCTGTGCGCCAGGTCGTTGGCAGGCCCGCCGTGGCGCTGCGGAGACAGCCGGTGGCGCCGCATCTCCTGACGCTTGTCCCGCTTGTAGTAGAGCGCAGCAAACGCCAGGATGTTGAGGAAGAGCAGCGAAGCCCCCACTGCCACGGTCACCGACAGCTCTGTGGAATAATCCCGCGTGTCACCGGGGAAGAGGTCCAGTCTGGGCCGCTCTGATCCGTAGGGCTCCACAGGGTCGGGGAAGGTGGGGTAGGGGTGGCCCGTGGTGCGGGGTTTGGGCTTCCAGGGGCCCCCGGGGGGGCGAGTGCTGCCTGGAGGTAGCCTGGTGGTGGTGGGGTTCAGGACTTCATGGAGGGAGTGTAAATGAGGGACCAGCTCCAGCCAGAAGGCCACCTTGTTGGCTCGGTAGTTGTCCCTGACGCGGGGCTTCAGGCCGATGTGGAGGTACTGCTTGTCCTTGGAGTTGAACTTGGTCCAGATGACCTCCTCGAAGCGGTTGGGCTTGGTGTGGATGAACTTGGTGTCCTGAGGCACTGGCAGATTGGGGTCCCTGGAGGAGAAAGAGGATGAATCTCACTCAGGTGATTTCAATCAACTTTAGATATTCCAATGTTCTTAATGTTTGGTACACTCAGGGGGGGTGTTCTTAATGTTTTGTATACTCAGGGGGTGTTCTTAATGTTTTGTATACTCAGGGGGTGCTCTTAATGTTTGGTACACTCAGGAGGGTGCTCTTAATGTGTTGTATACTCAGGGGTGCTCTTAATGTTTGGTACATTCAGGGGGTGTTCTTAATGTTTTGTATACTCAGGGGGTGCTCTTAATGTTTGGTACACTCAGGGGGTGCTCTTAATGTTTGGTACACTCAGGGGGTGTTCTTAATGTTTTGTATACTCAGGGGGTGTTCTTAATGTGTTGTATACTCAGGGGGTGCTCTTAATGTTTGGTACATTCAGGGGGTGCTCTTAATGTTTGGTACACTCAGGGGGTGCTCTTAATGTTTGGTACACTCAGGGGGTGCTCTTAATGTTTGGTACATTCAGGGGGTGCTCTTAATGTTTGGTACACTCCGGGGGTGCTCTTAATGTTTGGTACATTCAGGGGGTGCTCTTAATGTTTGGTACACTCCGGGGGTGCTCTTAATGTTTGGTACATTCAGAGGGGTGCTCTTAATGTTTGGTACACTCCGGGGGTGCTCTTAATGTTTGGTACACTCAGGGGGTGCTCTTAATGTTTGGTACATTCAGGGGGTGCTCTTAATGTTTGGTACACTCAGGGGGTGCTCTTAATGTTTGGTACACTCCGGGGGTGCTCTTAATGTTTGGTACACTCCGGGGGTGCTCTTAATGTTTGGTACACTCCGGGGGGTGCTCTTAATGTTTGGTACACTCCGGGGGTGCTCTTAATGTTTGGTACACTCAAGGGGGTTCTCTTAATGTTTGGTACACTCAAGGGGTTCTCTTAATGTTTGGTACACTCAGGGGGTGCTCTTAATGTTTGGTACACTCAGGGGGTGCTCTTAATGTTTGGTACACTCAGGGGGGTGCTCTTAATGTTTGGTACACTCAAGGGGGTTCTCTTAATGTTTGGTACACTCAGGGGGGTGCTCTTAATGTTTGGTACACTCAGGGGGGTGCTCTTAATGTTTGGTACACTCAGGGGGGTGCTCTTAATGTTTGGTACACTCAGGGGGGTGCTCTTAATGTTTGGTACACTCAGGGGGGTGCTCTTAATGTTTGGTACACTCACTGTTAAACAACCTGATGAATTTGATACAAACCAACATTAAAACTATTTATACATTCAAAATCAGAAGAAATTTAATTTAGCTTTTTACATACAGTATGATACTCTTGTTAGGGCTGCAAACCATAGACATGGGGGTCTGGATAGCCAATGTACTGTATCACGGAAGATCTGCATAAAAATGGTAATGGTCATTTCCGATTGAACCGACAAACAGTGTTTACCCTGAACGCAGCTACAGCGACTGCGGGAACAGTGCCATTAATTATAAAGAGGATATTCAGCACTAAGGGCTGAATAGAGCCCTACATTAAATAGTCCTCAAGAGGAGGGAGAACAAACAAAACACCATCCTCAATCTTCTACCACTTACCCCCTATCACCTACCTTCCTACCCACCAACCAACCTACCCCCTATCACCTACCTTCCTACCCACCAACCAACCTACCCCCTATCACCTACCTTCCTACCCACCAACCAACCTACCCCCTATCACCTACCTCCCTACCCACCAACCAACCTACCCCCTATCACCTACCTTCCTACCCACCAACCAACCAACCTACCCCCTATCACCTACCTTCCTACCCACCAACCAACCTACCCCCTATCACCTACCTTTCTACCCACCAACCAACCTACCCCCTATCACCTACCTTCCTACCCACCAACCAACCTACCCCCTATCACCTACCTTCCTACCCACCAACCAACCTACCCCCTATCACCTACCTTCCTACCCACCAACCAACCTACCCCCTATCACCTACCTACCTTCCTACCCACCAACCAACCTACCCCCTATCACCTACCTTCCTACCCACCAACCAACCTACCCCCTATCACCTACCTTCCTACCCACCAACCAACCTACCCCCTATCACCTACCTTCCTACCCACCAACCAACCTACCCCCTATCACCTACCTTCCTACCCACCAATCAACCTACCCCCTATCACCTACCTTCCTACCCACCAACCAACCTAGCCCCTATCACCTACCTTCCTGCCCACCAACCAACGTACCCCCTATCACCTACCTTCCTACCCCCACCAACCAACCTACCCCCTATCACCACCTACCTACCTACCTACCTACCTACCTACCTACCTACCTACCTACCTACCTACCTACCTACCTATCACCAAACAATCATCTACCTACCCCCTATCACCTACCTTCCCACCCACCAACCAACCTACCCCCTATCACCTACCTTCCTACCCACCAACCAACCTACCCCCTATCACCTACCTACCTACCTACCTACCTACCTACCTACCTACCTACCTACCTACCTACCCACCCAACAATCATCTACCTACCCCCTATCACCTACCTACCCACCAACCACCAACCAACCTACCACCAATCACCTACCTACCTACCTACCTACCTACCTACCTACCTACCTACCTACCTACCTACCTACCTACCTACCTACCTACCTACCTACCTACCTACCTACCACCAAACAATCATCTACCTACCCCCTATCACCTACCTTCCTACCCACCAACCAACCTACCCCCTATCACCTACCTTCCTACCCACCAACCAACCTACCCCCTATCACCTACCTACCTTCCTACCCACCAACCAACCTACCCCCTATCACCTACCTTCCTACCCACCAACCAACCTACCCCTATCACCTACCTTCCTACCCACCAACCAACCTACCCCCTATCACCTACCTTCCTACCCACCAACCAACCTACCCCCTATCACCTACCTTCCTACCCACCAATCAACCTACCCCCTATCACCTACCTTCCTACCCACCAACCAACCTACCCCCTATCACCTACCTTCCTGCCCACCAACCAACGTACCCCCTATCACCTACCTTCCTACCCACCAACCAACCTACCCCCTATCACCTACCTACCTACCTACCTACCTACCTACCTACCTACCTACCTACCTACCTACCTACCTACCTACCTACCTACCTATCACCAAACAATCATCTACCTACCCCCTATCACCTACCTTCCCACCCACCAACCAACCTACCCCCTATCACCTACCTTCCTACCCACCAACCAACCTACCCCCTATCACCTACCTACCTACCTACCTACCTACCTACCTACCTACCTACCTACCTACCTACCTACCTACCTACCTACCTACCTACCTACCTACCTACCTACCTACCTACCTACCTACCTACCTACCTACCTACCTACCACCCAACAATCATCTACCTACCCCCTATCACCTACCTACCCACCAACCACCAACCAACCTACCACCAATCACCTACCTACCTACCTACCTACCTACCTACCTACCTACCTACCTACCTACCTACCTACCTACCTACCTACCTACCTACCTACCACCAAACAATCATCTACCTACCCCTATCACCTACCTACCCACCAACCACCAACCAACCTACCACCAATTACCTACCTACCTACCTACCTACCTACCTACCTACCTACCTACCTACCTACCTACCTACCTACCTACCTACCTACCACCAAACAATCATCTACCAACCACCTATCACCAACTACCAACCAACCAACCAACCACCTTCCACCTACCACCTACCCACCAACCACCATTCCACCGACTACCTACCAACCAACCAACCAACCACCTTCTGCCTACTCTACCCACCTATCCACCAACCACCTTCCCACCAACCACCTGCCCACCAACCACCTATCCAACAACCACCTATCCAGCAACCACCTATCCAGCAACCATGGACCCAGCAACCACATACCACCAAACCCATCAACCACCTATCCAACAACCACCTATCCAGCAACCACCTATCCAGCAACCACCTATCCAGCAACCACGGACCCAGCAACCACATACCACCAAACCAACCAACCACTTACCAACCACCTACTCACCAACCACCTACCGCTGTCCTACCAACCACCTACCCACCAACCACCTACCACCGTTCCACCAACCATCTTCCATCTACCCAGCTTCCCACAAACCACTTACCAACCAACCACCTACCTCCCTTCCAACCACTTACCAACCAACCACCTACCACTGTCCAACCAACCACCACTGTCCAACCAACCACCTCCCACAAAGCACTGTACCAACCAACCATCTACCCACCTTCTCACCAACCAACAACCTATCCCTCTACCACCTATCCACCGTCCCACCAACCCACCTTCCCACATACCACTGTCCCACCAACCACCTACCTACCTACCTACCTACCTACCTACCTACCTACCTACCTACCTACCTACCTACCTACCTACCTACCTACCTACCTACCTACCTACCTACCACCTACCACTGTCCCACCTACTGCTGTCCTACCAACCATATACCCACCAACCACATACCACCGTTTCACCAACCACCTTCCCACCAACCACCTTCCATCTACCCAGCTTCCCATCAACCACCGTCCCACAAACCACTGTCCCACAAACCACTTACCAACCAACCACCTACCCACCTTCCCACCAACCACTGTCCCACACACCACTTACCAACCAACCACCTACCCACCTTCTCACCAACCAACAACCTATCCCTCTACCACCTTTCCACCGTCCCACCAACCCACCTTCCCACATACCACTGTCCCACCAACCACTTACCTACATACCCACCAACCACCTACCACTGTCCCACCTACTGCTGTCCTACCAACCATCTACCCACCAACCACCTACCACCGTTTCACCAACCAACTTCCCACCAACCACCTTCCCACTTTCCCACCAACCACCGTCCCACCAACCACCTTCCCACTTTCCCACCAACCACTGTCCCACCAACCACCCACCCACTTTCCCACCAACCACCTTCCCACAAACCACTTACCAACCAACCACCTTCCACTTACCCACATACCACCAACCACCTACTCAGCAACCACCTACCCACTTACCACTGTCCCACCAACCACCTACCTACCTACCTTCCCACCAACCACCTACCCACCTACCACTGTCCCACCAACCACCTACCTACCTACCTTCCCACCAACCACCACCCCACCAACCACCTACCCACCTACCACCGTCCCACCTACCACTGTCCCACCTACCGCTGTCCTACCAACCACCTACCCACCTACCACCGTCCCACCTACCACTGTCCCACCTACCGTTGTCCTGCCAACCACCTACCCACCTACCACGTCCCACCTACCACTGTCCCACCTACTGCTGTCCTACCAACCACCTGCCCACCAACCACCGTTTCACCAACCACCTTCCCACCAACCACCTTCCATCTACCCAGCTTCCCATCAACTTTCTTCCATCAACCACCTTCCATCTACCCAGCTTCCCACCAACCACCGTCCCACACACCACTTACCAACCAACCACCTACCTTCCCACCAAACACCGTCCCACCAACCACTGCCCCAACAACCACCTTCCATCTACCCAGCTTCCCATCAAACATCAACCACCATCCCAAAAACCACTTATCAACCAACCACCAACCACCGTCCCACCAACCACTGCCCCACCAACCACCTTCCATCTACCCAGCTTCCCATCAACCATCAACCACCGTCCCACAAACCACTTACCAACCAACCACCTACCTACCTTCCCACCTACCACTGTCCCACCAACCACTGTCCCACCAACCAGCTACCCACCTACCACTGTCCCACATACCCACCTTCCCACCGTCACTCAAACCACCATCCCACAAACCACTTACCAACCAACCACCTACCCACCTTTTCAACAACCAACAACCTATCCCTCTACCACCTATCCACCGTTCCACCAAACCACTTACCAACCAACCACCTACCACCTACCACTGTCCCACCAACCACCTACCCACCAACCACTGTCCCACATACCCACCTTCCCACCAACCACCGGCACACAAATCCCCTATCACAAACCACTTACCAACCAACCACCTTACCACCTTCTCAACAACCAATAACCTATCCCTCTACCACCTATCCACCTATCCACCGTCCCACCTTCCCATCAACCACCTACCCACATACCACTGTCCCACCAACCACTGTCCCACCAACCACCGTCCCACCAACCACCTACCCACCAACCACCTTCCCACCAACCACCTACCCACCTATCCACCTACCCACCAACCCACTTACCAACCAACCACCTACCCACCTTCTCACCAACCAATAACCTATCCCTCTACCACCTATCCACCGTCCCACCTACCCACCAACCACCTACCCACATACCACCTACCCACATACCACCGTCCCACCAACCACCGCCCCACCAACCACCTACCCACCAACTACCTATCCACTTTCCCACCAACCACCTTCCACTTACCCACCTACCACTCAACCACCTACCCACCTACCACCTACTCAGCTACCACCTACTCATCAACCACCTACCCATCAACCACCTATCACCTACCACCTACTCAGCTACCACTTACCCATCAACCACCTATCACCTACACACCTACCATTTACCCACCTACCACCTACCCATCAGCCACCTACCCATCAACCACCTATCACCTACACACCTACCATTTACCCACCTACCACCTACCCATCAGCCACCTACCCATCAACCACCTATCACCTACACACCTACCATTTACCCACCTACCACCTACCCATCAGCCACCTACCCATCAACCACCTATCACCTACACACCTACCATTTACCCACCTACCACCTACCCATCAGCCACCTACCCATCAGCCACCTACCCCGTCTTAGCGAAGTTAGTCCAATATGTCATGACTACAGCACTGAGCATGACATCATTCTTAGAGAAGTTGCAGGGGAACAGGTCGGTGGCTCCGATCATGGGCACCCCGAACACGTAGGGGATCTCATCCCCGTGGGCTGCATCCGCCCACTCCGGCCGCGTCTCCGTCTGACAGTGGTGGTAGAAGGTGTAGAAGTAAACGGGAGACTGGAACTCGGCGTGCAGTTTGGCCGTGGCCACCGCCGGCGCCACCCACTGGTGGTCCGTGAACAGGGCGAGGAGGGTTTTTCTCCTCATGTCTCCGTTGTCACGGTCGGCCCAGTCGGTGTACATGAACTTAATGGTCTCCCTTAGGATGTCCTTACCTAGAGGGGAGGAGAGGGAGGATGGGAGGAAGAGCGGGGGGGGTGTGTGTGAGACGAGAGAGAGATATTAGACATGGACAGAGGGAGAGTTGAAGAGAGACAGAAAGACACGTAGGTAGATAATAAGCAAAAGGAAGTGAGAGAGAGAAAGATACATTGAGAGAGAGAAGGTTAAGAGAGGGAAGAGAGAGGGAAGAGAGAGAAGAGAGGGAAGAGAGAGATATTAGACATGGACAGAGGGAGAGTTGAAGAGAGACAGAAAGAGACGTAGGTAGATAATAAGCAAAAGGAAGTGAGAGAGAGAAAGATACATTGAGAGAGAGAAGGTTAAGAGAGGGAAGAGAGAGGGAAGAGAGAGAAAAGAGAGGGAAGAGAGAGAAGAGAGAGGGAAGAGAGAGAAGAGAGAGGGAAGAGAGAGGAAAGAGAGGAAAGAGAG
Organism: Oncorhynchus gorbuscha; assembly: GCF_021184085.1. Lineage (NCBI taxonomy): Eukaryota > Metazoa > Chordata > Actinopteri > Salmoniformes > Salmonidae > Oncorhynchus > Oncorhynchus gorbuscha. Next base: position 29,221,331 of record NC_060197.1, read on the forward strand.
AGGAAAGAGAGGGAAAAGAGAGGGAAAAGAGAGGGAAGAGAGGGAAAAGTAAGGTAGGAGTCAGAGAAAAGGGCAAATGTTAGTGAATTGAAGTTTGAATAGAAGATTTTACCAAACAGTAAACCACATAACTTGGCTTTGGGAAACACTGTTCCTCTCTAGTGGTTATATACAGTGCCTCTAGAAAGTCTACACGTCCTTGAACTTTGGTGCAAATCCAACAATACACCGCTGACTAACTGCCTCCTTATTTTCAAGCATGGTGGCGCAGCATCATGTTATGGGTATGCCTGACGTCGGCAAAGACTGGGGAGTTTCTCAGGATGAAGATAAACGGGATGAAGCTAAGAACAGACAAGATTCCAGAGAAAAACCTAGTTTAGTCTGCTTTACACCAGAGACTGGGAGAGGAATTCACCGTTCAGCAGAACAACAACCTACAACACAAAGCCACATCTACACTGGAGTCGCTTACCAAGAAGACAGTGAATGTTCCTGAGTGGCCAAGTTACAGTTTTGACTTAAATTTGTGGCAAGACTTGAAAATTGCTATCTAGCCATGATCCTCAGCACCTAATAGAAAGAATAATGGAGAAACTATTGCGCAATACAGGTGTGGAAAGCTCTGATGAGACTTACCCAAGAAGACTCATATGGACTCATATTGTTACACAATACCTTCTGAAAAGCGGTACATGAATAGGTACACAGAGACCCTTACCCTCAGGATAGCCGTAGAGATTGTCCACAAAGTTAGATATAGTGTAGTCGAACGCTGCAGCTGAGATCCCATCGTTGTCTTCACTGTCATCTACAAACTTGAGCCCCTCTCCCTGGTTCACTCCTATCAGGATGTCATAGTTCAGGAACTCCCCCTAGTGGCAGAAAAAGAGAAGGACACGTTAGGTCCATAAATGCATTAGATGTGGATGAGATGAGTGGTGCTGCCCCATAAAATTTTAAGCACTTTGGGCACCTTAAAAAGAGCATTAAACACCAAAAAGCCTCAAATAGGAAACTGTCTTCAATTACACTGAACCATTACAGTAATGTCTTATCATAATCTTTCTCTTTTTACATTTGACCCTTGGTAAATCTCAGCTTGGGATTTCATGACAACCAATGAAGTACCTCTGTCTCTGCAGTCGGAGAGCTGTGACTACTATACCGCACGCATGCACACGCCCGCCCACACACACCTGCTGCATGAGTATCTCAGGGTCGTCCGGCACCACGTCTCCGTCCACTACGGGTCCGAAGGCGATGTGGTAGCGGGCCGGCTGAATGTCCTGATCCACCAGCTCCCTGAAGTTCTTCTTCCTCAGGCAGTCCACTAATTCTGCTGTCTCTGAGTGGCTGCAGCCCACTTTCCGGGCCAGGATCTTAGTGTACTTGAGGGGCTGGTAGTTGACCGACCAGCTGGAGATGGCTGAGCCACTCTGGGCTATGGCCCTCTGGAACAACCCTGGAGGAGAGAGAGAGTGGAAGGAGAAGTTATACAACTGAATCTGTAAGGTGGCAGTTTCATGACCATCCAACGTAATATCACCTGGACAAAAGATAATATCCTATATACGTCAGGAAAAGGTGAGCGGACATTGACTTTGTTTCGTCAAAGTGTGCTACACACGTTAGGTCACTAGAGTAGCAGCCATAGGTGCATCTCAATAGTCTAACGTGGAATCCTCTCATTGCCTCCTTTCTCTCCGGGAAGAGAGAAGTTAATACTTTACTTTGAACAATCTGAAAAGTTCAGACTTGGGGAAGGGATTGAGAATACTTAGGTTGTGAAAGATTGTTCCTTTTACCCTCCACAGATTTGTCTTTGCTTTTCCCTACATCTTACTCACTGTAACAAATCCGAGAGAAAGGCATGTGCTTCTAACTCCAACAATCTCAGACTTGAAATGATATGATACAGCCCAGACTGGGAAATCGATGGGGGACTACACAGTCTGCTTCTAAAAGCAACTTTTCCTTCCTATCGTCCACAGATTTCTCTCTCTCGCTCTCTCTCTTTTCTATTTCTCTCCGTCGGTCCTGTGCCTCGTAACAGGAGGGGGCTCTCATCCCTCCCTACTGTTCCTCCTTCGTCTCGCTCTCTTCCTCCGCACTCCTTTCCTCTTCTGTAGATTCCTGGTGAATTATTAAGCAGTGACGCAGAGCAGAGCCTCTATTTCCCAGGGAGTTTATTAGGAAGTGTATGACTCAGACACGAGCTAGCCCTACCTGCTACCTCAGCATTTCTCCTCATAGAAGAGAGAGACAGAGAAAGAGCGAGAGAGGAAGAGAGAAAGGGTGGGCGGGGGGAGAGAAGGAGAGGGAGTTGAAGAGTGGGGTGAGAAAGTTTGTAAGAAGTGATAGAGTAAGAAAAAGAATGAGGGCGATAAAAGGCTGAGATATACGATTGACAAAAGGGCTCGTGCAAGTGCCTTCGGAAAGTATTCAGACCCCTTGACTTTTTCCACATTTTAGGTTACAGCCTCATTCTAAAATGGATTACATTGTCCCCCCCCCCCCCATCAATATACACACAATACGTCATAATGACAAAGCAAAAACAGGTTTTTATAAATGTTTGCTAATGTATAAATGAAAAAAATGAAATATCACATTCACTTAAGTATTCAGAACCTTCACTCAGTACTTTGTTGAAGGACCTTTGGCAGCGATTACAGCCTTGAGTCTTCGTGGGTATGACGCTACAAACTTGGCACACCTGTATTTGGGAGTTTCTCCCATTCTTCTCTGCAGATCCTCTCAAGCTCTGTCAGGTTGGATGGGGAGCGTCGCTGCACAGCTATTTTCAGGTCTCTCCAGAGATGTTCGTTCGGGTTCAAGTTCAGGCTCTGGCTGGGCTACTCAAGGACATTCAGAGACTTGTCCCGAAGCCACTCCTGTGTTGCCTTGGCAGTGTGCTTAGGGTCATTGTTCTGTTGGAAGGCGAACCTTTGCCCCAGTCTGAGGTCCTGAGCGCTCTGGAGCAGGTTTTCATCAAGGATCTCGCTGTACTTTGCTCCATTCATCTTTGCCTCAATCCTGACTAGTCTCCCAGTCCCTGCCGCTGAAATACATCCCCACAGCATGATGCTGCCACCACCATGCTTCATGATGGTGGTGGTGACAAGTTTCCTCCAAATGTTACGCTTGGAATTCAGGCCAAAAAGTTCAATCTAGGTTTCATCAGACCAGAGAATCTTGTTTGTCATGATCTGAGAGTCTTTAGGTGCCTTTTGGCAAACTCCAAGCGGGCTGTCATGTGCCTTTTACTGAAGAGTGGCTTCAATCTGGCCACTCTACCATAAAGGCCTGATTGGTGGAGTGCAGCATGGTTGTCCTTCTGGAAGGTTCTCCCATCTCCACAGGGGAACTCTGGAGCTCTGTCAGAGTGACCATCGGGTTCTTGGTCGCCTCCCTGACCAAGACCCTTCTCCCCCAATTGCTGTGTTTTTGGGGACCTTAAATGCTGCAGACATTTTTTGGTACCCTTCCCCAGATCTGTGCCTCGACACAATCCTGTCTCGGAGCTCTATGGACAAATCCTTTGACCTCATGGTGTGGTTTTTGCTCTGACATGCACTGTCAACTGTGGGACCTTATATAGACAGCTATGTGACTTTCCAACTCATGTCCAATCAATTGAATTTACCACAGGTGGACTACAATAAAGTTGTATAAAGATCTCAAGGATGATCAACGGAAACAGGATGCACCTGAGCTCAATTTCGAGTCTCATAGAAAAGGGTCTGAATACTTATGTAAAAAAGGTATGTCTGTTTTTCATTTTGTATTAATGTGCAAAAATGTCTAAAAATCTGTTTTCGCTTTGTCGTTATGGGGTACTGTCTGTAGATTGCTAAGGATGTTTCATTTAATCCATTTCAGAATAAGGAACGCAACAAAATGTGGAAAAAGTCAAGGGTTCTGAATACTTTCCAAAGGAACTGTATATATTTAATCCTAAATCATAACAATCAATGTATTTCTTTACTCTATACCCCTCTCATATTCCCTTCCTCTACCTCTCCTCACTCCCCCCTCCGCCTCTCTCATCATAACAATCTGTATCTCCCCTTCCCCTCCCCACCTCCTCCATTCACCTCTCCTCACTCCCCCCTCCGCCTCTCTCATCATAACAATCTGTATCTCCCCTTCCCCTCCCCACCTCATCTCCATTCACCCACCTCCTCCATTCACTCCCCCTCCGCCTCTCTCATCATAACAATCTGTATCTCCCCTTCCCCTCCCCACCTCCCCCATTCACCTCTCCTCACTCCCCCCTCCGCCTCTCTCATCATAACAATCTGTATCTCCCCTTCCCCTCCCCACCTCCTCCATTCACCTCTCCTCACCTCCCCCTCACCCCCCCTCCGCCTCTCTCATCATAACAATCTGTATCTCCCCTTCCCCTCCCCACCTCCTCCATTCACCTCTCCTCACTCACCCCCCCTCCGCCTCTCTCATCATAACAATCTGTATCTCCCCTTCCCCTCCCCCCTCCCATTCACCATTCACCTCTCCTCACTCCCCCCCTCCGCCTCTCTCATCATAACAATCTGTATCTCCCCTTCCCCTCCCCACCTCCTCCATTCACCTCTCCTCACTCCCCCCTCCGCCTCTCTCATCATAACAATCTGTATCTCCCCTTCCCCTCCCCACCTCCCCCATTCATCATAACAATCTGTATCTCCCCTTCCCTCCCCCCCATTCCTCCCTCTCTCATCATAACAATCTGTATCTCCCCTTCCCCTCCCCACCTCCTCCATTCACCTCTCTCATCATAACAATCTGTATCTCCCCTTCCCCTCCCCACCTCCTCCATTCCACCTCTCTCATCATAACAATCTGTATCTCCCCTTCCCCTCCCCACCTCCTCCATTCACCTCTCCTCCTCTCCGCCTCTCATCATAACAATCTGTATCTCCCCTTCCCCTCCCCACCTCCTCCATTCACCTCTCCTCACTCCCCCTCCGCCTCTCTCATCATAACAATCTGTATCTCATCATAACCTTCCCCTTCCCCTCCCCACCTCCTCCATTCACCTCTCCTCACTCCCCCTCCGCCTCTCTCATCATAACAATCTGTATCTCCCCTTCCCCTCCCCACCTCCTCCATTCACCTCTCCTCACTCCCCCTCCGCCTCTCTCATCATAACAATCTCCCCCCACCTCCTCCATTCACCTCTCCTCCCCCCTCATCATAACAATCCTCCCCTTCCCCTCCCCACCTCCTCCATTCACCTCTCCTCACTCCCCCTCCGCCTCTCTCATCATAACAATCTGTATCTCCCCTTCCCCCCTCCCCACCTCCCCCCCCTCCTCCTCCTCCCCCTCCGCCTCTCTCATCATAACAATCTGTATCTCCCCTTCCCCTCCCCACCTCCCCCATTCACCTCTCCTCACTCCCCCTCCGCCTCTCTCATCATAACATCTCCCCTTCCCCTCCCCACCTCCCCATTCACCTCTCCTCCCCCCTCCCCTCTCATCATAACATCTGTATCTCCCCTTCCCCCACCTCCCCCATTCCCCTCACTCCCCCTCTCTCATCATAACAATCTGTATCTCCCCTTCCCCTCCCCACCTCCTCCATTCACCTCTCCTCACTCCCCCCTCCGCCTCTCTCATCATAACAATCTGTATCTCCCCTTCCCCTCCCCACCTCCTCCATTCTCCCCTCATCATAACCCTCCCCACCTCCTCCATTCACTCCCCCCTCCGCCTCTCTCATCATAACAATCTGTATCTCCCCTTCCCCTCCCCACCCCACCTCCTCCATTCACCTCCCCTCCTCATTCACCTCTCTCTCACTCCCCTCCGCCTCTCTCATCATAACAATCTGTATCTCCCCTTCCCCCTCCTCCATTCCCCAATCTGTATCTCCCCCCACCTCCTCCACCTCTCATCATAACAATCCTCCTCCCCCCCCCTCCGCCTCTCTCATCATAACAATCTGTATCTCCCCTTCCCCTCCCCACCTCCTCCATTCACCTCTCCTCACTCCCCCTCCGCCTCTCTCATCATAACAATCTGTATCTCCCCTTCCCCTCCCCACCTCCCTCCCCACCTCTCTCATTCACCTCTCCATTCACCTCTCTCATCATAACAATCTGTATCTCCCCCTCCCCACCTCATCATAACAATCTGTATCTCCCCCCTCCCCCTCTCTCATCATAACAATCCTCCTCCTTCACCTCTCTCTCATCTCCTCCCCCTCCTCCTCCCTCTCTCATCATAACAATCTCATCATAACCCCTTCTCCCCCTCCCCACCTCCTCATCATTAACAATCTGTATCTCCCCTTCCCCTCACCTCCCCCCTCCGCCTCTCTCATCATAACAATCTGTATCTCCCCTTCCCCTCCCCCCTCCCCCTCCGCCTCCTCCATTCATCTCCCCCTTCCTCCTCACTCCCCCTCCGCCTCTCTCATCATAACAATCTGTATCTCCCCTTCCCCTCCCCACCTCCTCCATTCATTCATAACAATCTGTATCTCCTCCTTCCCCTCCTCACTCCCCCTCCGCCTCTCTCATCATAACAATCTGTATCTCCCCTTCCCCTCCCCACCTCCTCCATAACACCTCCCTCCCCCTCCCCCTCCGCCTCTCTCATCATAACAATCTCCCCACCTCCCCCTCCGCCTCTCTCATCATAACCCTCCCCTCCCCACCTCCTCCATTCACCTCTCCTCCTCCCCCCCTCCGCCTCTCTCATCATAACAATCTGTATCTCCCCTTCCCCTCCCCACCTCCTCCATTCACCTCTCCTCACTCCCCCTCCGCCTCTCTCATCATAACAATAACAATCTCCGCCTCTCTCATCATAACAATCTGTATCTCCCCCCCTCCCCACCTCCTCCATTCACCTCTCCTCACTCCCCCTCCGCCTCTCTCATCATAACAATCTGTATCTCCCCTTCCCCCTCCCCACCTCCTCCATTCACCTCTCCTCCTCCCCCCTCCGCCTCTCTCATCATAACAATCTGTATCTCCCCTTCCCCTCCCCACCTCCCCCCTCCCCTCTCATTCATCCCCCTCTCCATTCACCTCTCCTCACTCCCCCTCCGCCTCTCTCATCATAACAATCTGTATCTCCCCTTCCCTCCCCCCACCTCTCATCATAACATCTGTATCTCCCCTCCCCTCATTCCCCCCTCCGCCTCTCTCATCATAACAATCTGTATCTCCCCTTCCCCTCCCCACCTCCTCCCCACCTCCTCCATCCCCCCGCCTCTCTCATCATAACAATCTGTATCTCCCCTTCCCCCCCCACCCCCCCATTCACCCCACTCCCCCTCCGCCTCTCTCATCATAACAATCTGTATCTCCCCTCCCCTCCCCACCTCCCCCTCCGCCTCTCTCATCATAACAATCTGTATCTCCCCCCCCCCCCCCACCTCCCCCTCCGCCTCTCTCATCATAACAATCTGTATCTCCCCTTCCCTCCCCACCTCCCCCATTCCCCCTCCGCCTCCGCCTCTCTCATCATAACAATCTGTATCTCTTCCCCCCCTTCCCCCTCCCCATCTCCCCTTCCCCTCCCTCCTCCCCATTCTCTCATCATAACAATCTGTATCTCCCTTCCCCCCTCCCCTCCGCCTCTCATCATAACAATCTGTATCTCCCCCCTTCTCCCCCTCCCCTCTCTCCTCCATTCCCTCTCCTCACTCCCCCTCCGCCTCTCTCATCATAACAATCTGTATCTCCCCTTCCCCTCCCCACCTCCCCCCTCCGCCTCTCTCATCATAACAATCTGTATCTCCCCTTCCCCTCCCCACCTCCTCCATTCACCTCTCCTCCTTAAACTCATGGATATCATGGCACAGTTCATTTGCTGACTGGTGCGATGACGTGATTGCCGTTCTTCGAGGGGAGTGGGAATGTTCCTTACCTGGCGGCCCGGGGGCTTTGAGTGACAGGTGGAGGAGTAGTCTGGAGGGCTGGGGTTAGATGACGATGATGATGAAGACGGGTTTGACAGCAGAAAGGTCAGGTTGCAATGTATTGGTGAGTGGCAGCAGAGGAGACGAGTCCATGGCAAGACAAGATATGACGGAGGACATGAAGGTTAGGGTGTGAGGGGAGGAGAGGACATGAAGGTTAGGGTGTGAGGGGAGGAGAGAACATGAAGGTTAGGGTGTGAGGGGAGGAGAGAACATGAAGGTTAGGGTGTGAGGGGAGGAGAGGACATGAAGGTTAGGGTGTGAGGGGAGGAGAGAACATGAAGGTTAGGGTGTGAGGGGGGAGAGAACATGAAGGTTAGGGTGTGAGGGGAGAACATGAAGGTTAGGGTGTTGAGGGGAGGGGAGGAGAACATGAAGGTTAGGGTGTGAGGGGAGGAGAGAACATGAAGGTTAGGGTGTGAGGGGAGGAGAGAACATGAAGGTTAGGGTGTGAGGGGAGGAGAGGACATGAAGGTTAGGGTGTGAGGGGAGAGAGGACATGAAGGTTAGGGTGTGAGGGGTGGAGAGAACATGAAGGTTAGGGTGTGAGGGGGGGAGAGAACATGAAGGTTAGGGTGTGAGGGGAGGAGAGAACATGAAGGTTAGGGTGTGAGGGTGTGAGGGGGAGGGGAGAGAACATGAAGGTTAGGGTGTGAGGGGGAGGGAGGGGAGAACATGAAGGTTAGGGTGTGAGGGGGAGGGGAGGGGAGAACATGAAGGTTAGGGTGTGAGGGGGAGGGGAGGGGAGAACATGAAGGTTAGGGTGTGAGGGGTGGAGAGAACATGAAGGTTAGGGTGTGAGGGGAGGGGAGAACATGAAGGTTAGGGTGTGAGGGGTGGGAGAGAACATGAAGGTTAGGGTGTGAGGGGAGGGGAGAACATGAAGGTTAGGGTGTGAGGGGTGGGGAGAACGTGAAGGTTAGGGTGTGAGGGGAGGGGAGAACATGAAGGTTAGGGTGTGAGGGGTGGGGAGAACGTGAAGGTTAGGGTGTGAGGGGAGGGGAGAACATGAAGGTTAGGGTGTGAGGGGTGGGGAGAACATGAAGGTTAGGGTGTGAGGGGAGGGGAGAACATGAAGGTTAGGGTGTGAGGGGTGGGGAGAACGTGAAGGTTAGGGTGTGAGGGGAGGGGAGAACATGAAGGTTAGGGTGTGAGGGGTGGGGAGAACATGAAGGTTAGGGTGTGAAGGTTAGGGTGTGAGGGGAGGGGAGAACATGAAGGTTAGGGTGTGAGGGGTGGAGAGAACATGAAGGTTAGGGTGTGAGGGGAGGGGAGAACATGAAGGTTAGGGTGTGAGGGGTGGGGAGAACATGAAGGTTAGGGTGTGAGGTTAGGGGGAGGGGGGGGGAGAACATGAAGGTTAGGGTGTGAGGGGTGGAGAGAACATGAAGGTTAGGGTGTGAGGGGAGGAGAGAACATGAAGGTTAGGGTGTGAGGGGTGGAGAGAACATGAAGGTTAGGGTGTGAGGGGTGGAGAGAACATGAAGGTTAGGGTGTGAGGGGAGGGGAGAACATGAAGGTTAGGGGTGAGGGGTGGAGAGAACATGAAGGTTAGGGGTGAGGGGGAGAGAACATGAAGGTTAGGGTGTGAGGGGAGGAGAGAACATGAAGGTTAGGGTGTGAGGGGTGGAGAGAACATGAAGGTTAGGGTGTGAGGGGAGGAGAGAACATGAAGGTTAGGGTGTGAGGGGAGGAGAGAACATGAAGGTTAGGGTGTGAGGGGAGGAGAGAACATGAAGGTTAGGGTGTGAGGGGGGGAGGTTAGGGTGTGAGGGGAACATGAAGGTTAGGGTGTGAGGGGAGGAGAGAACATGAAGGTTAGGGTGTGAGGGGAGGAGAGAACATGAAGGTTAGGGTGTGAGGGGAGGGAGAGAACATGAAGGTTAGGGTGTGTGAGAACATGGGTGTGAGGGGGGAAAACGTGAAGGTTAGGGTGTGAGGGGAGGGGAGAACATGTAGGTTAGGGTGTGAGGGGTGGGGAGAACATGAAGGTTAGGGTGTGAGGGGAGGGAGAGAACATGAAGGTTAGGGTGTGAGGGGTGGGGAGAACATGAAGGTTAGGGTGTGAGGGGAGGGGAGAACATGAAGGTTAGGGTGTGAGGGGTGGGGAGAACATGAAGGGGTTATGAAGGTGTGAGGGGAGGGGAGAACATGAAGGTTAGGGTGTGAGGGGAGGAGAGAACATGAAGGTTAGGGGTGAGGGAGGAGAGAACATGAAGGTTAGGGTGTGAGGGGGGAGAACATGAAGGTTAGGGTGTGAGGGGAGGAGAGAACATGAAGGTTAGGGTGTGAGGGGGAGGGGGAGAACATGAAGGTTAGGGTGTGAGGGGGGGAGGAGAGAACATGAAGGTTAGGGTGTGAGGGGTGGAGAGAACATGAAGGTTAGGGTGTGAGGGGTGGAGAGAACATGAAGGTTAGGGTGTGAGGGGAGGGTGTGGGGAGAACATGAAGGTTAGGGTGTGATGAAGGGGGTGGAGAGAACATGAAGGTTAGGGTGTGAGGGGGAGGTTAGGGTGTGAGGGGAGAACATGAAGGTTAGGGTGTGAGGGGGTGGAGAGAACATGAAGGTTAGGGTGTGAGGGGAGGAGAGAACATGAAGGTTAGGGTGTGAGGGGAGGAGAGAACATGAAGGTTAGGGTGTGAGGGGAGGAGAGAACATGAAGGTTAGGGTGTGAGGGGTGGAGAGAACATGAAGGTTAGGGTGTGAGGGGAGGAGAGAACATGAAGGTTAGGGTGTGAGGGGAGGAGAACATGAAGGTTAGGGTGTGAGGGGGAGGAAGAACATGAAGGTTAGGGTGTGAGGGGAGGAGAGGAAGGTTAGGGTGTGAGAGAACATGAAGGTTAGGGTGTGAGGGGAGGAGAGAACATGAAGGTTAGGGTGTGAGGGGAGGAGAGAACATGAAGGTTAGGGTGTGAGGGGAGGAGAGAACATGAAGGTTAGGGTGTGAGGGGAGGAGAGAACATGAAGGTTAGGGTGTGAGGGGAGGAGAGAACATGAAGGTTAGGGTGTGAGGGGAGGAGAGAACATGAAGGTTAGGGTGTGAGGGGGAGGAGAGAACATGAAGGTTAGGGTGTGAGGGGAGGAGGGTGTGAGGGGAGGAGAGAACATGAAGGTTAGGGTGTGAGGGGAGGAGAGAACATGAAGGTTAGGGTGTGAGGGGAGGAGAGAACATGAAGGTTAGGGTGTGAGGGGAGGAGAGAACATGAAGGTTAGGGGTGTGAGGGTGGGGAGGAGAGAACATGAAGGTTAGGGTGTGAGGGGAGGAGAGAATGAAGGTTATGAAGAGAACATGAAGGGGTGTGAGGGGAGGAGAGAACATGAAGGTTAGGGTGTGAGGGGAGGAGAGAACATGAAGGTTAGGGTGTGAGGGGAGGAGAGAACATGAAGGTTAGGGTGTGAGGGGGAGGAGAGAACATGAAGGTTAGGGTGTGAGGGGAGGGGAGGAGAGAACATGAAGGTTAGGGTGTGAGGGGAGGAGAGAACATGAAGGTTAGGGTGTGAGGGGAGGAGAGAACATGAAGGTTAGGGTGTGAGGGGAGGAGAGAACATGAAGGTTAGGGTGTGAGGGGAGGAGAGAACATGAAGGTTAGGGTGTGAGGGGAGGAGAGAACATGAAGGTTAGGGTGTGAGGGGAGGAGAGAACATGAAGGTTAGGGTGTGAGGGGAGGAGAGAACATGAAGGTTAGGGTGTGAGGGGAGGAGAGAACATGAAGGTTAGGGTGTGAGGGGAGGAGAGAACATGAAGGTTAGGGTGTGAGGGGAGGAGAGAACATGAAGGTTAGGGTGTGAGGGGAGGAGAGAACATGAAGGTTAGGGTGTGAGGGGTGGAGAGAACATGAAGGTTAGGGTGTGAGGGGAGGAGAGAACATGAAGGTTAGGGTGAACATGAGGGGAGGAGAGAACATGAAGGTTAGGGTGTGAGGGGAGGAGAGAACATGAAGGTTTAGGGTTGTGTGGGGAGGAGAGAACATGAAGGTTAGGGTGTGAGGGGGGAGAGAACATGAAGGTTAGGGTGTGAGGGGAGGAGAGAACATGAAGGTTAGGGTGTGAGGGGAGGAGAGAACATGAAGGTTAGGGTGTGAGGGGAGGAGAGAACATGAAGGTTAGGGTGTGAGGGGAGGAGAGAACATGAAGGTTAGGGTGTGAGGGGAGGAGAGAACATGAAGGTTAGGGTGTGAGGGGAGGAGAGAACATGAAGGTTAGGGTGTGAGGGGAGGAGAGAACATGAAGGTTAGGGTGTGAGGGGAGGAGAGAACATGAGGGGAGGAGAGAACATGAAGGTTAGGGTGTGAGGGGAGGAGAGAACATGAAGGTTAGGGTGTGAGGGGAGGAGAGAACATGAAGGTTAGGGTGTGAGGGGGGAGGAGAGAACATGAAGGTTAGGGTGTGAGGGGAGGAGAGAACATGAAGGTTAGGGTGTGAGGGGAGGAGAGAACATGAAGGTTAGGAGTGTGAGGGGAGGAGAGAACATGAAGGTTAGGGTGTGAGGGGAGGAGAGAACATGAAGGTTAGGGTGTGAGGGGGGAGAGAACATGAAGGTTAGGGTGTGAGGGGAGGAGAGAACATGAAGGTTAGGGTGTGAGGGGGAGGAGAGAGAACATGAAGGTTAGGGTGTGAGGGGAGGAGAGAACATGAAGGTTAGGGTGTGAGGGGAGGAGAGAACATGAAGGTTAGGGTGTGAGGGGAGGAGAGAACATGAAGGTTAGGGTGTGAGGGGAGGAGAGAACATGAAGGTTAGGTTGAAGGGTGTGAGGGGAGGAGAGAACATGAAGGTTAGGGTGTGAGGGGAGGAGAGAACATGAAGGTTAGGGTGTGAGGGGAGGAGAGAACATGAAGGTTAGGGTGTGAGGGGAGGAGAGAACATGAAGGTTAGGGTGTGAGGGGAGGAGAGAACATGAAGGTTAGGGTGTGAGGGGAGGAGAGAACATGACGGTTAGGGTGTGAGGGGAGGAGAGAACATGCACACTGTACAGGTTGTTTACTCACAGTCTCATGCACACACACACACACACACACACACACACACACACACACACACACACACACACACACACACACACACACACACACACACACACACACACACACACACACACACACACACACACACACACACACACACACACACACACACACACACACACACACACACACACACACACACACACACACGTGAGTTATTACTGTATGGCGGTCAGGTTGATCTTCAGACACAGAGACACACAGTGTGATGATTGAAACACTCACAATACACACTCATATCTCGCTCTCCTGCTTTTAACTCTCTCTGTCTCTCTCGTTCTCTCTTCTTATCTCTCTCCCTCTCTCGCCGCCTCTCTTGTTCTCTCCTTTTATCGCTCTCCCTCTCTCGTTCTCTCCTCCTTTATCTCTCTCCCTCTTAGTCTCTCTAATTCTCTCCTCCTTTTATCTCTCCGTCCCTCGCGTTCTCTCCCCCTTTTATCTCTCTCATTCTCTCCTCCTTTTATCTCTCTCCATCCCTCTCTCCTTCTTTTGCTCTCTCCTCCTTTTCTCTCTCTCCCTTCCACTCGTTCTCTCCTTTTATCTCTATCTCTCTCTCCACCTCTTGTTCTCTCTTCCTTTAATCTCTCACCCTCTCTCTCCGCCTCTCTCGTTCTCTCCTCCTTTTATCTCTCTCCCTCTCTCCTTTTATCTCTCTCTCCCTCTCTCTCCCCCTCTTCTCCTTTTCTAATTTTCTCTCTCCCTCGCTCCATCTTTTATCTCTCTTCACCTTTTATCTCTCTCCTCCTTTTATCTCTCTCTCCCTCTGTCTATCAGAGTATATCTAGTAGTGTAATAGCTGTGATGAAAGCATGAGAGTGTGTGTCGAGGTTTCCTTGCAGGTCATTGGACCACATTGCTCCCAATTTAAACTTTGAGTCTCTCCCTCAAATTGCACTCTATTCCTTAAGTAGTCCACTACTTTTTGCTTAGATACTGGTGGTCCTTCTGTAGCTCAGTTGGTAGAGCATGGCGCTTGTAACGCCAGGGTAGTGGGTTCGATTCCCGAGACCACCCAGAATGTATGCACACATGACTGTAAGTCGCTTTGGATAAAAGCGTCCTCTAAATGGCATATATATTATATATTATATACTCTATGTGGAATAAGGTGTCACACAGTCTGAGTCAGCCTGAGCTCACTTTGAACCAGTCTATCCCTCCTACTCCTCATCTACCCACATCGTACACTCACAATTTCACATTTACTATGATTCAACCAGGTACGTAGACAGAGAGTATGAATGGAAATTGAATTGACTTTTCAGTGATGGTACAATCTACCCACAAGACAATTGGATACGCCTAACTTTTCCATAGAATGACCAGACCAATCTATCCTCTACTCTTCCAGTGAATAGTGACTGTTTGAAGTTGTGGACAGGTGTCTTTTATACTGATAACAAGTTCAAACAGGTGCCATTAATACAGGTAACGAGTGGAGGTCAGAGGAGCCTCTTAAAGAAGACGTTACAGGTCTGTGAGAGTCAGAAATGTTGCTTGTTTGTAGGTGACCAAATACTTATTTTCCACCATAATTTGCAAATAAATTAATTAAAAATCCTACAATGTGATTTTCTGGATTTTTTTTCTAATTTTGTCTGTCATAGTTGAAGTGTACCTATGATAAAAATGTACAGGCCTCTCTCATCTTTTTAAGTGGGAGAACTTGCACAGTTGGTGGCTGAATAAACACTTTTATGCCCCACTGTAGTACATTTTCTCTTACTCTACCAGGTTAAGAATACTGAAATTATATTGTAGTATATTTGATTATATATGAGGAGACACAGTTTGTCACAATCGTTAGTAGAATAAATGGACCAAGGTGCAGCGTACGTAGAGTTCCACATGTTTAAAAAATGAAACTCACCAAAAACAATAAAGAGTGACATCAATGCAGTGTTCACAAGCACTACAAAAACAAGATCCCACAACAAACAGGTGGGAAAAGGCTGCCTAAATATGATCCCCAATCAGAGACAACGATAGACAGCTGCCTATGATTGGGAACCCTACCAGGCCAACATAGAAATAAAGAAACTAGAATGCCCACCCTAGTCACACCCCGACCTAACCCAAAATAGAGAATAAAGGATCTTTAAGGTCAGGGCGTGACACCGTTACAATTGGACTAATGGTATCCTGGGAACTCACTTTCAACCAACCTATCCTTTTGAGTAACCACACAGTTCTCATTGAATGATCCTTATTCTACCAGGCAAGGGTTAAGTAGACTGAGAAGTAAATCAAATCAAATCAAGTAAGAATGTGACCCACCAGTGTGCCCCTTACCCTCGGAGTGGTGCGAGAGGATGAGCAGGTTGACGCAGGACGCCCCCGCCCCGGAGCCGAAGATGGTGATGCGCTCGGGGTCGCCCCCAAAATGGCCGATGTTCTCATTGAGCCAACGCAGGGCCTGGATCTGGTCCAACAGACCGTAGTTCCCCTTGGCTGACTGGTCGCCTGTACTCAGGAAGCCTGGAGAGAAGAGAGGGGGAGAGGTGGAGAGCAGGAGGAGGAAGGAAAGGGGAGGTAGGTAGAGAGAAGAGAGGGGGAGAGGTGGAGAGCAGGAGGAGGAAGGAAAGGGGAGGTAGGTAGAGAGAAGAGAGGGGGAGAGGTGGAGAGCAGGAGGAGGAAGGAAAGGGGAGGTAGGTAGAGAGAAGAGAGGGGGAGAGGTGGAGAGCAGGAGGAGGAAGGAAAGGGGAGGTAGGTAGAGAAAAGAGAGAAGGAGAGGTGGAGAGCAGGAGGAGGAAGGAAAGGGGAGGTAGGTAGAGAGAAGAGAGAGGGAGAGGTGGAGAGCAGGAGGAGGAAGGAAAGGGGAGGTAGGTAGAGAGAAGAGAGGGGGAGAGGTGGAGAGCAGGAGGAGGAGGAGGAAGGAAAGGGGAGGTAGGTAGAGAGAAGATAGGGGGAGAGGTGGAGAGCAGGAGGAGGAAGGAAAGGGGAATTAGGTAGAGAGAAGAGAGGGGAAGAGGTGGAGAGCATGAGGAGGAAGGAAAGGGGAGGTAGGTAGAGAGAAGAGAGAGGGAGAGGTGGAGAGCAGGAGGAGGAAGGAAAGGGGAGGTAGGTAGAGAGAAGAGAGGGGGAGAGGTGGAGAGCAGGAGGAGGAAGGAAAGGGGAGGTAGGTAAAGAGAAGAGAGAGGGAGAGGTGGAGAGCAGGAGGAGGAAGGAAAGGGGAGGTAGGTAGAGAAAAGAGAGGTGGAGAGCAGGAGGAGGAAGGAAAGTGGAGGTAGGTAGAGAGAAGAGAGGGGGAGAGGTGGAGAGCAGGAGGAGGAAGGAAAGGGGAAGTAGGTAGAGAGAAGAGATGGGGAGAGGTGGAGAGCAGGAGGAGGAAGGAAAGGGGAGGTAGGTAGAGAGAAGAGAGGGGGAGAGGTAGAGAGCAGGAGGAGGAAGGAAAGGGGAGGTAGGTAGAGAGAAGAGATGGGGAGAGGTGGAGAGCAGGAGGAGGAAGGAAAGGGGAAGTAGGTAGAGAGAAGAGAGAGGGAGAGGTGGAGAGCAGGAGGAGGAGGGAAAGGGGAGGTAGGTAGAGAGAAGAGAGAGGGAGAGGTGGAGAGCAGGAGGAGGAAGGAAAGGGGAAGTAGGTAGAGAAAAGAGATGGCCAGAGGTGGAGAGCAGGAGGAGGAAGGAAAGGGGAGGTAGGTAGAGAGAAGAGAGAGGGAGAGGTGGAGAGCAGGAGGAGGAAGGAAAGGGGAGGTAGGTAGAGAGAAGAGAGAGGGACCGAGGAAAGGCAGAAAGAAGGGAAAGAGAGAGAGGAGATATTAAGGTATCAATAGAATGTTTATTTTGACAATAATGTCAAATATTCTGCCATCTGGCCGGTAAATCAGCTTTTGAATAGAAGCGAATTGGGTCACTAGACACAGCAGAAGAGAGTGAGAAGGAGGAAGGGAGGACGTCAGCAACAATAACCCGGAATGAAGGCTTGGCCCGGCATTACTTTCCTGACAATGTTTAGGTACGGTATGAAGCTGAAGGATCCACTGGCTTTTTCAAGCTCCAAACTCCCCTCTCTCCAATATTTACATACCCTTACCCTTGTCAACCACCCTTCAGGGTTTACCCACGTATTCTCCAGTCGCCTATCCTCTCACATATTTAGATCAAATAAAACCAAGGGCTGTTAATAAATAAACTGGTGCAATACCAGATGAAAGCCTCAGCTCCATATCAATAGCCTTTAAAATAGCTGGGGTAAGGAGCGCTTGTTAAGGGGAAGGGAGAAGAGAGGATTGATAGTGGGTGTTCTGTGGCTATGAGGCGGCCCCGGATAGAGAGAGAGACAAAGAGAGAGAGGCACAGGGTTTCGTGTGTGTATGGGTGTGCGTTTCATCTGCCTCCAAGACACCAGAGGTTGGTTCCCGAGCAGGGGGAGGCTGATCAAAGAGCTGCCACTACAGAGAAGACTCTCTCTCTCTCTCTCTCTCTCTCTCTCTCTCTCTCTCTCTCTCTCTCTCTCTCTCTCTCTCTCTCTCTCTCTCTCTCTCTCTCTCTCTCTCACACACACACACACACACACACCTTCACACACACATATAAACACACACACACTGGGGTTGTCTCCCTTTAACACACACCTTTATGCCTCTTATTGAATCAGGTGGACAACGAATAAACATATGGACACACAAACATGTGACACATGGGTTTGGTATGTGTGTGAGGGTGATGGTGCATGTGCGTGTTTGTGTGTGCTCACGCATGCCTGTGTGCACGGGGGTACGTGCTTCCCCTGTCTCTTTAGTGTGTCCCTGACTGTTGGATCACCCTCACCCTGTCTATACCCAGTGTGCATTCATTCTGTAGGGTGCTGCCTGCCAGTAATGCCAGGGCTGCCAGTGTGTCTCCTGTGTGTGTGTCCATAGGTGCAGTGTGTGTGTGTGTGTGTGTGTGTGTGTGTGTGTGTGTGTGTGTGTGTGTGTGTGTGTGTGTGTGTGTGTGTGTGTGTGTGTGTGTGTGTGTGTGTGTGTGTGTGTGTGTGTGTGAAGGGAACAGCTGTGTCTGCCTGGCTCTGAATAATCATGCTGGATACTGCTTCCAATATTTACACACACATCTACAGTACACACACACACACACACACACACACACACACACACACACACACACACACACACACACACACACACACACACACACACACACACACACACACACACACACACACACACACACACACACACACACACACACACACACACACACACGGTTTGTAGGAGTGTTGGAATAAACACATGTATCAACACACACACGCACACTACACACTTCTCCAATCCTTCCATTTGCAGCAAGGTGTCAAATCAAAAGAGGACCATCACACTCTCCCGGACGTTTGGTTGGTATGAATTCAGATAAATATAACTCAAACAATGAAGCTTACTTCATTTAAACAAGACATATTTCCACTGCATCAGGGATAGTGTACACAGGCGTTTCGGCTTTTTGGTCTACTTCAGTGGGATGAGTCTTCTCTGGTCTACCTGTATATCAATTGCCTTAGGTGTCCGCTCACTTGGATGCATTATATCAATTCATGAGATAACTTACCACATAGGACATCAAATAAAACAAATCCAATTTGATTTGATTAGATCAGGCCCGGCCCTTCATAAATAAGTGGGTCGAAGTCATAAAGGATGTGTCAAATCTGATACGGACAGTGTTCTTGTATTACAGTCTACATTTGGTCTATAGGCAGGGCGTACATGATCTACAGGGGAACATCCTTTTCGGAAGGCCTCCTTTCTCTCTCTGGCCACATCCGATGGAACTAATACGTTCGATAGATTTCTTGATCGTTAATAAATGAATGAAGATGCATCTAGAAGTCAGAATTTAAAGGACGAGTCTGATGACAGTATTTGCCAGTGCTTTATTGGCAGAAGACTGGATTCCATTACGGCTATCATTGAAAGTGAGTCGCTAGTTTACTGAAAACGGTTTCTTGGGTCTTTCTTGGGATTTATGAAGTAACTGGTTCCTGTTCAAAGCTTTTAACTTTTTTTCGAGCTTTTTCCAGCCAGGTATCGGGGGTATCCTCTCGAGCGGAAACGCTCAAGGAGAGAGTACGATCGTCTATCATATTCTTCCTCTGTGTCACAGACGCGACGCGGTCTATGAAGTTGGCTTACTGGTAAAAACCTCTTTACAGAGTTAATGTTGTTTTCCATAGTGAAGTCCATTTACTGTGCTCAAGTTAATGCAGTTAAGGAATGTGTTTGATTTATTTTCAGAAAGCAATGGTCTATATAAGCGGGTGCATTATTTAACATGATTTTTGTAAGGATTATTTTCAGTTGCCTCTCCTTTAATTCAGACATCTACTAGGAAGACAGACAGGAAGGAAGACAGACAGGAAGGAAGACAGACAGGAAGGAAGACAGGCAGGAAGGAAGACAGACAGGAAGGAAGACAGACAGGAAGGAAGACAGGCAGGAAGGAAGACAGACAGGCAGGAAGACAGGCAGGAAGACTGGCAGGAAGGAAGACAGACAGGAAGGAAGACAGGCAGGAAGACTGGCAGGAAGGCCCCAACAGTCAGCCTGTTACCAACCCCACGCCGCAGCCTAAATACGTCATTACAACTGCCACACGATACTCTCCTGCCTTACGCCGCTGTCACAGCAAGACCCAACCTGTCATTCTGTCTCTTTCGGTCTCTCCTGCCACTACTCCTTACAGCAGCTCTAAATGGCAAGGTATTTAACAGGGTCAACTACACATACAGTAGTATTGGAAAGAGACAGAGAGGGGAGATGAAGAGACCTCTAAGAACACCAAGTTTCAAGTTGTGAATGTCACATGGACAAGTACAGTGAAATGCCTTTCTTGCAAACTCAAAAGCCAACTGCAGTAATTCATCTAAATGTTATACTAGAAAAAACACAAGAAATAAAAATGAATATGCATAAAACAATAAGTAAGAAGCATACGAATTGTATATACAGGGTCAGTTCCAGTATCATATTTACAGGGATACTGGATCGATAGAGGTAGATGTGTGTAGGGGTAAGGTGACTAGGCATCAGGATATATGATAAACAAAGTAGCAGCAGTGTATATGATGATTGTGTGTGTGTGTGTGTGTGTGTGTGTGTGTGTGTGTGTGTGTGTGTGTGTGTGTGTGTGTGTGTGTGTGTGTGTGTGTGTGTGTGTGTGTGTGTGTGTGTGTGTGTGTGTGTGTGTGTGTGTGTGTGTATAGAGTCAGTATAAATGTATGTGCGTAATGTGTGTGTGTGAGCAAATGATGGAGTGTGTGTGCGAGTGACCATAAAGACAGTGCAAAGGTCAATAACGATACAAGGTTAACTCAAATAGTCCATGTAGCTATTTTGTTAGCTACTCATCAGTCTTATTGTTTGGGGATAGAAGCTGTTCAAGAGCCTGTTGTTGGGGTGGGGTTTCAGAGGTGGGGTTTCAGGTGTCTCCGGAAGGCGGAGTCAATCACCACCTTCCGGAGACACCTGAAACCCCACCTCTTTAAGGAATACCTAGGATAGGATAAGTAATCCCTCTCAACCCCCCCCTTTAAGATTTAGATGCACTATTGTAAAGTGACTGTTCCACTGGATGTCATAAGGTGAATGCACCAATTTGTAAGTCGCTCTAGATAAGAGCGTCTGCTAAATGACTTAAATGTAATGTAAATGTAGACTAGCGCTTGCTGGAAACAGAGAGAATGGTCTATG